>NC_081204.1:19510032-19810032 GCF_902713425.1 Acipenser ruthenus
GCCCCCTTTCTAGATGTCCGACTTCCACCTAACCCTGGGAATAACCTGTCATGCCATTTAGTGCAGGGTATTCTGTTCCCTTTATGCAGCTGCCTCGCAGGTTGGGAGGGAGATCTAACACTAAGAATCATTCGATCTCTGTCACAAGGTGTCACAGAGGTCATCCAAAGAGCGAATACAGAAGATGACAAGAGAACACACACGCTTGACCGTGGTGGCAGTAACTCTTCCATGGTCACCTTCTTGAACACTTGTATACACTTTGTACCTCTGGCTGCTGCCAAGCATGACAAGCAGCTCCATTTGTACCTGGAGATTTGTTGTCCTGCCATTAAGCAGACCTAATTCTTAGAGATGAGCCAGTTTGATCTGAATCTTTATTAGAATAGAGTGCAGTCAGCCTGGCCCTGCCATTCCCTGTTGACAGTCAGTAATCAGCTCGAGGAACATGACTGAGCACCTCTACGTGCTTTTCCAATGTGACAAGCACTCTGAGATGGAAATGTACCAGACTCTTGATTATGACAATGATGTCTGGATTGATGAGCCTTTCAGACAAATGAATGGATCACTGACCATGTTCCCATTCCTCTGTTGTGCAGTCATAAGAAGCCACAATACCATGACTGGTGTTTAATGAAATGTCCATGAGCGGTCACTACCGAAGCATAGTAGATGTCAATGTAATTAAGTCATTTACGAGTCCTGATTAACAACCAGACTGTATTTACAAGCACACAAGGGGTGTCATTTACAACCATGAAGACATGAAGTAATATCTAGATGAGATTCTGTTGAACCCGTTTTAGAAGCGTATTTGACCATTCAGAAACAATTTAGTAGAAACCATCTGGTTGGAAATTAAGTTATTTTCCATGATAATGAGTTCGTCACACATGGCAAAGCTACAAAATATATTTAAATGATTGACAGCCTAAAGGATTTATAAGAACAAGCAAACTTCTCACTGGTTTTATTGGGATGAAATCTTTGGTTCTTTGCTTGTCACACTTTAATTAGCTATATTAATGTATTTCCTGCAAGATTTTAATATATTGGTTTCACTCCTTTAAGCAATATTGTATTACAAAGCTCTTTAAGCCTCTGATAAGAAAAACAAACAATGAATGAGAAGACCTTGATCACACTAAGCAGAATCAGACAATGAGTGATAGTCCTGCAACCAGGAGGGATGAAAATGGTTTCCCAATCTTTCTGATTTCTCATGCTTTCCCAAACTAAACCAGTAGATTGTATCCTGTAGATAATGTTTATGCTAAATACCCTTGCAGGAGTGTGCTCTAGCTCTCTCTCTGACCTGGTTTCTTCACTGTTAATCCGATGGGGCTGCCGATTTATTTATTGATCTTGACTGCAGGTTGAGACTCAGTCCAAGTTCTTTATCAAGTGTACCTGTTGGAGACAGGGTGGGTTGGGTTGAAGAACAGAACAACTGAGAGCAAACCTGTGGAAGGATGACAGAGGTTTGAGGCTCAGAGACAGTGAAAGGGGCAAAATAATGATCTTTATTAAACAAAAAATAATCAAATAAATAGGCACAAGGGCCAACAAAAAGGTTCAAATACAAATAATACACGTGAAAACTTACAAAATAAATGGTCAGGTTCCAAGGCTTTTCAAACAAAACACTCCCTCCTTCCAAACACAAAACTCCCCAAAACCCACCACTCCCAAACAGAAAACCCCCTTACACAAAGGGTTTCGCCTGCCCTTTATACTCTGTGGCTGGAGCCCAATTAACTAATAATTAACAATTAAGCACTTAAGGCTCCAGCCACATTCTCACATGCATTTTCACAGGGAGGAACTTAACCCCCTCCCTGCTGATCCAAACCAAAACAAGAATCACAAAAAACATAATGAAAACAGTAAAACTAACAACAATAACAAACACAAATTTATAGGGGCGAGCTAGCACCCCATCACAAAACCCTATTAGGTGGCTTAAGCAGAATGCTGTTGTACTAAACACTGGACACCCCAGTTAAAGCCTGTGCATTGCATATGTTCATCGTAAAGCTTGACGTGGCTGTGCTCGGGGAATCAGGTCAAATCAGGGATTGTCTGAGTGCACTGTGTGAAAGTATGGTGAACTCTCAGTCAACCTGAGTGGAAACTTGGGAGGATGCTGAAGTGAAGGTCATTTTCTTTTGTTTTCTCTCATTGTAAACAGCAAAAAAATATATATTGACATGCCTTTGAAGACACTGATCGTATGATGGTTTAAAGGGCTTGCTGTTTGAGTGTTATATTCAATTTGTACTCATTTCTTTGAAGAGATCAAAAACATTATTTTAAACATTATTCTTTATTAACCAATAGGTATATAGATAGAAAAATAGATAGATAGATAGATAGATAGATAGATAGATAGATAGATAGATAGACAGACAGACAGACAGACAGACAGACAGACAGATAGATAGATAGATAGATAGATAGATAGATAGATAAGTGATATTACTTTAACATGCACTTGTGCCATGATCCGGGGGACGGGGGACGGTACAGAAATGATAGATTACAGCTGATATAATTCTGAACAACCCCTGCCAGGAATGGGGAGTTAATGCCAGCAGCCATCTGATGCAGTGTGTAACAATCAGGCATTAAGATCACTTCTCTGGCATTGAGAAAATGTGCCCTAATGGTGAAGAGAAGAGTGTTGATGTGCTGTTATCAGGCACGATCCAAGAAGGCACGCCAGTGGAAGAAGAGAGACGGGTCACTGTTTTGTATGTATCAGTGTCTGACGGAAAGCATTTTAATGGCATCACTGGAGTCATGGAAGGGGCACTTTGCATACTGTACCACGAATCTGGGAAATGTGCATTATAGGACATCATTACTGTAACCCCTTATCCACTGAGTTGTAAAATAAACACTTTTTATCATATACTGATGAAGATATGTGTAGTTTTGTATAACTTTTAGATTTAAGACAAAGGTTGTTTTGTTTTTCATTTTAAGAATATAAGATAACCAAGAACATTATTTTCCTTTTCCATGAACTGTATAACTAACTCCCTGTTAAAGTTTCTACACTTTCTCTACTCCTCTGTAAAAGGGTGCAGGATCCGCTGATAGAACAAAGACAGTGACAAAGGGTTGAAATTGAAAGGCTTACAAATGGTTGGATTCCAATTAACCATGATGGTAGCCCTAGCAAGGTATAGTATAAGTCAGACTTTGAAAACATGTGAACACTACACTGATTAAATACCACACATTCGCTGGGCTTGACAAACTGGAGAGATTTGTCTTGTCATTATTATTAATACAAGCAACACTGTTAATTGCTGCTATTTTTATTAGCTGGTTTGTGTTTATTTGATATGGACCTGTTCATTAAGTTAGCCGTGGTACCATTGGTTAACCCATGGGCTGTTTCATTTTCACACATGGTATAACTATATTTAGCTGTGATGTATAATTCTGTTCTGTTATCCATGGTAAATCAGGGTTATATACTAGTGTCATCAAGCTGTAGAACAGAAACACGAGAGGGTTTGGGTTAGGGTTAGAGAAGTCCTTTGGTTTTACCATTTCATTGCTGAGTATTAAGAAGGGCAATGCTCCGTACTGTGCCTCTTCACACTTTAAAGCTGAAAGTGCAACCATACATTCAGTTTATAATGTCTTTGACTGGAAAATATAATTATATTACCTTGAACAAAACATATTGGGTTAGAAACTGTAATGCAAAGTGGTCATAAACTTTGAGAACACCGTATAACACTTTTTTTTTTTTTGGTTCCTGGGTGTTATTTCCTAATTGCTTATGCCTCAAAAGTATAGAAAATGGCTATTATTCCCCACAAACTTTGCTTTTGTGACCAGGACAGTGATATTTTGAAATTTACCTATTTTCCAGAACATTCCAGATAGATTCAGTGCTGAGTAAACTTGGAGTAACTTCTAGAACTTTCTAGAACTTTCCAGTAATATAAATAGTAGTATAAATACAGGGGCCTTAATCCCACCAGTTCAGTTTAGTTCCAGCTGCCTAAGTGGATACATATCTGCATTTTTCTGAGATGGCATCAAGAGGCTGCAAGCATCCGGCAGACGCATTTTGCTATGTCTGCGGCCAATTTATCAAGACAAGAGCAAAAAAGTACTCTGTGGAAGCATCTGCTAAGAAGGTAAACTCTGGAAGGTAAGATGGACAATTGTTGCTCGGAATTTTATGTTATAAAATTTGTTAAAATTTTTTAAATTGTAAAAGTTTTTAATTTTAAAATGTTTTACAATTTTCAATGTTATTGAAAAAATATATCATATATGAAAAATTTTGCGAGAATCTCTTACACATTAGTCATAGGTGAAATAAATGTATTTTTGTAGGATGGTACATAGGGGAAAAGAGAGCCATGAAGTTCGCTATCCCAAGAATTTGGCGGGAACCCACTGACCACTCAAGCAACTGCTACTTCTGCATGGTGGACCCTTCCAAGCGGACCGAGTTCTCTGTGGGGAGGAACAACGTCAAGTGGGAGCCACTGGTGGACCCCCGGAAGGTGCTGATGCCACCACTGCACAATTTATCAGAGCTCTAGATAAGGAGTCGGCAGCCTTCAAGTACCTTCAAGACTTCTTGCCTAAGCTGTTTGAGGCAAAGGTCAAAGCCGGTGTCTTCGTCGGACCACAGATAAAGAAGATCCTGGAGTGCAATGAATTCCCCAAGAAGCTCACTAGTAAGGAGAAAGCGGCTTGGAACAGCTTTGTCGCAGTGGTTCGGGGCTTCCTGGGCAATCACAAGGCCGAAAACTATGTGGAGCTGGTTGAGACTCTGGTGAAGAACTACGGCACAATGGGCTGTAGGATGTCCCTCAAAGTCCATATCCTTGATGCTCATCTTGATAAATTCAAGGAGAACATGGGAGCGTACTCGGAGGAGCAAGGCGAGCGCTTCCACCAGGATATACTGGACTTTGAACGCCGCTACCAAGGACAGTATAACGAGAACATGATGGGAGACTACATTTGGGGGCTGATTCGTGAAAGTGATTTACAGTATAATTGTAAATCTCAAAAACTACTCACTTCTAAATCTTTTGTAGTCATTTTTGTATTACTGTAGTATAAACACATGTTAATTTGGATTCATATGTTGTTTTTTTCTGACTTTATGTGAACGAAAAGACACAAATTTGCCCGTTTTCTCATTGGAAATAGGTAAATTTCAAAATATCACTGTCCTGGTCACAAAAGCAAAGTTTGTGGGGAATAATAGCCATTTTCTATACTTTTGAGGCAAAAGCAATTAGGAAATAACACTTACTACCCAGGAACAAAAATTGTGTTACATACTGGAATCAGTGAAAGTGCTTTTGTTGCTTGTGGTTATCATTTCATTCTTGTGTAGCCATGTGTTTCTAGAGCAACAGGCTCTGATCTTGAGGGATTTTGAAACCTCATGTAGGATTGATAGTTTGAGTTATCTCCCTGTGTCATGTCTTTTGAAACCTCATGTAGGACTGATAGTTTGAGTTATCTCCCTGTGTCATGTCTTTTGAAACCTCATGCAGGATTGATAGTTTGAGTTATCTCCCTGTGTCATGTCTTTTGGTGATGGTTACACAAGCCTGTCAGTCATGTTTGCAGGTGTATTTATTGTGTAGTTCCCTTCCTGAATCTTTGCACAGCTTTACAATCATGAAACGATGTTCTAGAATAACAATTTCAAACTGTGCAGCTTTGATGTTTTATGAAATATATTTGAATTACAAGGCTTAGCTTAATGTATTCTTGAATATTGTGGGGTCTGTGATTGGAATGAATAATATCCCCTCAGACATGTTCATTTACAGAATGGTAATGCTGTAGGCAGTCCTGTTGCAAAGCTTCTTAAATCCCTGTGAAGTACAGACACAGACTTTCTGATTTATTGTCTGACAGGTATCCGTGCAAAGCTACCTGGGCATGTTGCTTATTTAATTAAAATGAGAAGCCCTTCTGTAGGTCCATCTCAAACTCAGGTTTGGGTTGGAATTGTGTTGTCATGGTATAAAGAATGACTAGCTATCTATCTGTGCTCAATAGACTGAAATGACTTTGAACTTTGTATAAAATGTAATATTAAATACAGTATACACCACTATATGATAATATTATTTTTACAATATTTCACTATACAAAAATATTTTTTTGTTGCACTGTAACCCAGCATACGTAACATTTAGATCTGCCAAACAATTAAAAATACCAAAAATTTAAATACAGTAAAATAAGGTTTACCTGAAAACCCAGGTGCCCGTCAGGTTTTAAATTACCCGACCCGGGTCTCTTTTTACTACCCGGGCATCAATTTTATTAATTTGAGAATTTAAAGAAAATGTAGAAAACATGACAATGCAGTTGTAAGAGCTGGTCTCTGGCCGGCATAATAAAGACAGTGTTAAACTGGCTTTGCATGAAGCCTTTTCTTAACTGACAGGATATCAAGGTTTTACAGAAAACAATAACACAGCGAGCAGCAAGTACACCTCAATAATAATAACTGCAGTGACTAGTCTTCTGAGGAACTAAATCGGAAACAAAACACATCCTGTTGGGTTCATGTTAATAATAGCTCTGTGATCCATAATAATAATAACCGTGTGGCTTCCAACACAGAATGCTTTATCTGCAGTTATTGTGCAGATATAGATTCTTACCAAAAATAACAAATAAGTAGACTTTATTTAAAAATGAATAAACACATACAGTATTGTGAGTATTGGGAAACATTTTATTTTATTTTAATGAAGCAGATCAACTAAGAAAAAGCAGACGCACTCCAAAATGCGTAAGGTGCAAAGTACAAAAAGAAATTAGCATGAGAAAAACATTACTCACAAACTTAATTTGTGGCGCATGTCAAGTGTGCTAGCAATGTCTTTCTCATAGTAATCATGTAGATTAACACAGAGATCCTCCCAATAGTACTCAAAGAAATGAAAGAAGTTATTTACAAACCGCTAACCAAGATCATGCAACAGTCTCTTGACACAGCGGTTGTACCGACAGACTGGAAAATTGCAAACGTAATACCGATCCAGAAAAAGGAAGACAAAACCGAACCAGGTAACTACAGACCAATAAGCCTGACTTTTATTATATGGAAACTTATGGAAACTATAATAAGATCTAAAATGGAAAATTACCCATATGGTAACAATATCCTGGGGAGACAGTCAGCATGGTTTTAGGAAAGGGAGATCGTGTCTAACTAACCTGCTTGACTTTTTTGAGGATGCAACATTGACAATGGATAATTGCAAAGCATACGACATGGTTTATTTAGATTTCCAGAAAGCTTTTGACAAAGTCCCGCATAAAAGATTAATTCTCAAACTGAATGATGTAGGGATTCAAGGAAATGCATGCACATGGATTAGGGAGTGGTTAACATGTAGAAAACAGAAAGTACTGATTAGAGGAGAAACCTCAAAATGGAGCGAGGTAATCAGTGGTGTACCACAGGGATCAGTATTAGGTCCTCTGCTATTCCTAATCTACATTAATGATTTAGATTCTGGTATAGTAAGCAAACTTGTTAAATTTGCAAATGACAGAAAAATAGGAGGAGTGGCAAACACTGTTGCAGCAGCAAAGGTCATTCGAAATTATCTAGACAGCATTCAGAACTGGGCAGACACATGGCAAATTACATTTAATAGAGAAAAGTGTAAAGTATTGCATGCAGGCAATACAAATGTGCATTATAAATATCATATGGGAGATACTGAAATTGAAGAAGGAATCTATGAAAAAGACCTTGGAGTTTATGTTGACTCAGAAATGTCTTCATCTAGACAATGTGGGGAAGCTATAAAAAAGGCCAAGAAGATGCTCGGATATATTGTGAGAAGTGTTGAATTTAAATCAAGGGAAGTAATGTTAAAACTTTACAATGCATTAGTAAGACCTCACCTAAAATATTGTGTTCAGTTCTGGTCACCTCGTTACAAAAAGGATATTGCTGCTCTAGAAAGAGTGCAAAGAAGAGCAAGAATTATCCCAGGTTTAAAAGGCATGTTGTATGCAGACAGGCTGAAAGAATTGAATCTATTCAGTCTTGAACAAAGAAGACTACGCGGAGATCTGATTCAAATATTCAAAATCCTAAAAGGTATAGACAATGTCGACCCAGGGGACTTTTTTGACCTGAAAAAAGAAACAAGGGCCAGGGGTCACAAATGGAGATTAGATGAAGGGGCATTCAGAACGGAAAATAGGAGGCACTTTTTTACACAGAGAATTGTGAGGGTCTGGAACCAACTCCCCAGTAATGTTGTTGAAGCTGACACACTGGGATCCTTCAAGAAGTTGCTTGATGAGATTCTGGGATCAATAAGCTACTAACAACTATCATCCAGAACTCTGCTGCTCATCCAGAACTCTGCTGCTCGCCTGGTGTTCTCTCTACCTCGCTTCGCCCACGCTACTCCACTACTCCGCTCGCTCCACTGGCTCCCGATCACCGCTCGCATCCAGTTCAAGACTCTTGTACTAGCCTACAGATGCCTTGATCAGACTGCACCCAGCTACCTCCAGACCCTCATCTCTCCCTACACCCCCACTCGACCTCTCCGCTCCGCCTGCACTAGAAGACTGGCTCTACCTCCGCTACGCTCCCCTGCCTCCCGAGCCCGCTCCTTCTCCACCCTTGCTCCGCAGTGGTGGAACGACCTACCTACAGATGTCAGGACTGCCCAGTCCCTGACCACATTCCGGCGCCTCCTTAAGACTCACCTCTTCAAACAGCACCTGTAGAACTCCTCTGTTGTATCCTGGGACACTATCACCCTTCATTTAAATATGCTTTATTTTGCTCTTATCTGCCCCCTATTTTACTGCATTTAATCCTGTACCTCAGAATATTGTAATCTGCCAAGTGTTTAATCTGTAGTATTTTGTACTTAATCATATCCTGATGTAACTATCACTATTTAATCATATCCTGATGTAACTTTCACTATTATCTGCTGTATTATTGAATTGTGGTTTGTCACACTTGAGAATTATTGTATTTCTTGTTCTTATTGTATGACTTATATTGTAACACTTGAATGTATTTGTATTTGCTTAAGTCGCCCTGGATAAGGGCGTCTGCTAAGAAATAAATAATAATAATAATAATAACAACCAAACAAGCAAGATGGGCTGAATGGCCTCCTCTCGTTTGTAAACGTTCTTATGTTCTTATGTATGTGTACTATATAGCATTTAAATATGTGTCGTGCACTTAAAACATGAATATTTGTGTTTTTTTTAACGTTATGTTATTATTACCCGGGTAACCGGGTGCTTTTCACGACGGGTTCCCGGTTCCAGATTCTCTACCCGTGCTGACGGTTCATCAATGTTAGAGTGTTTGGATCAATCACTGTTGAGATCAATACAACAGATCCCTCATCTGTTTCTGGGGTCACATTAGCCTGACAGCATCAGAACCACCAACATTAAATCCTACTGATTGCTGATTTATAAAAGGGAGAAACATGCATGTTTAGTTAATTTTAAAGAATAACACATAGTACCACCTTTAAAAAGACGCAGCCGTGTTCATTCATTTGAATGCAGTGTGTGTTGCTTCTTTGGTATCCAGTGTCAGACTGCATGATTTCATCCTGCTGTGTTTGAATAAGAACAAGGCTTTTTATAGAGTGAAATCAAACCCAGTTTTTTCAGCTCTTTTGCATTTTGTAGTGACACTTGAGTGTTCTGCTTGTATACCACATGGCAGAGCAGAATGAGGTGCTGTTCTGTGCATTACTGCCACAGAGCCATGGCTCTCCACTGAAGCAATTCTCAAAACCTGACTTAAATCTGCAAGCTTCAAAGCAGTAGATCTGCCATCTCTACATCCATGTACTGACACTATCATTCTTTGCTGTTTGTTTGTTACATTTTCTCGTAGTTTACATGTATTTGTTTCTTTAGTTAACAGTACTGTAGTTTTAGACTTCCTCTAACCTTGCTTGAAAGTACATACAGTTAACGAGGAAAAAAAAGACACCTTACAATACTGCAGGGTACATGCCAATTTACTTTAATTTGTAACATATTTTTCAGAGCCTTTTTTCATAAAAAAAGAAATTGTACAGAAAGTTCCTTCATTAATTTGCAAACTAATGGACACAGAAAGGAGCCACAGCAGGCTATGATGGGCTTTGATTTGACTCTACAATGTATTCTAAAATTAATTCAATTGCTTAGCATAAAACGCCACGCTGTGGTTAGTAGTTCTTTATACTTTTTGTCTCATTAATTAAGATGCTCATTTGGATGCAACCTTCTGAAATTCAATTTGATTCAAATCAAGCTGCAAATAAAGAACCAACTTGAGTTATATTACCCATATTTTTCATGTAGCCATTTAGACTTAATTTGCTTTTGAATGTATCCATATTTGCAATCATAAATTTGACCTGGGTTGATTTCCCTGGGGAGACCAATCTCTTTCAAATCAAGACACGACCTGATCTTCCTTGGCGTTAGTAAAATCAAAGGATTGGACCTTATCATTTGTTATAATTATCTCCTAATAGTACTGATTACCAACATGGTGTAGGAACAAGGTTATCCGTATAACATATGTCTTATTTGATCAACTTATATAATACTGCATTTCTAAAAAAATAAAATATATATATATATTTTTATAAATATTTACTATATTCTGTCAAAGTAAACAGTTCCCTATTCACACAATGCACAATCGGCACATTTTTTAAATGTGAATGTAAATGAATTGACCAGCTATCAAGTGGTTTCAACGCATTTGTGTATTGATCTTCATTATCTAGTGAGTGTGGATTTGTCTATTCTAGTCAGAGACCCTGTGTACCAATATTCTTGAACTACATAGATAACGTTACCAAGATTTGTGCTAACTCGGGTTTGTTGCTTATGTTTTTCACGGATTGAGATTGGGAGGGCTTTTCAGAGTACAGACCAGGAATTGATGCTGGTTGTTACACGATTCTGAACAGTTTACAACTGGAATAATTGGTGCTAATTGGGAGCAGCCACGTCCTATAAAAAGAGAACCCAGAGCTCCATCAGAGAGAGAGAGATTACCAGGGAGCTGGAACAAAGAAAAGGTGCTGTGTTTATATTTCAAGAGTATACATGTTTGATGCTGGTAAACGGCTTAGCCGTCCAGTTTATTAGTTTAGAAATGAAACGTGTAGTTAGCACTCCTGGAAGGAGTTAGGGTGCTCACAGGATTGTGACTGTTTCAGCCAGAGCCGTCTGGGGCTTTACAGACTCTCCTCACAATCCTCCCTCCGTACAGTGGAAACAAAAAGGTCACTATTCACCAACCTCAATTTACCAGCCATGAGCAGCTAATCCCATCCTCTGAAGAGCAGGCACTCCCGATGGAAAGAGAGGCAGAGCTTATTTGACTTGGCAATTCATTTTTTTTAACACCTTTTGAAGCCAGTCAAGCTCCACTTTAAACGAGTTACTCAACCTGAATTTGATTTAGTGGATAAGTCAGCCAAACGAAACATTGCTCAAATACTTAATATGGATTTTTATGAGATTTATATTTAGTTGTTACAATTTATTTGCATTTGTTAGCCAATTTTTTGTTTTGTTAACTAGAAACCAGGCTGTTATACTGCATGCGCACGTCTTGCACTGTTTGTATTGTTTGTCAGTGTTTTGTTTGTCTATTTGTTTTGTCACAGTGCTTTTGTTTTGTTTAAAGGTTTGTTTATTAAATCTGCGCAGCAGCACTTCATCACTCCCTACGCTACTTCCTGGTCTGATGTCACCACGCAAACCATCCTGTGACATTTACCACATATTTTTCCATTGATTGTGGTGTAGTTATGGATGACGTGTGTGTGTGTGTGTATGTGTATATATATATATATATATATATATATATATATATATATATATATATATATATATATTATATACAGCTCTGGAAAAAATTAAGAAACCACTGCAAAATTATCAGTTTCTCTGGTTTTACTATTTATAGGTATGTGTTTGGGTAAAATGCTCTCCACCAGTCTTTCACATTGATGTTGGGTGACTTTATGCCACTCCTGGCGCAAAAATTCAAGCAGCTCGGCTTTGTTTGATGGCTTGTGACCATCCATCTTCCTCTTGATCACATTCCAGAGGTTTTCAATGGGGTTCAGGTCTGGAGATTGGGCTGGCCATGACAGGGTCTTGATCTGGTGGTCCTCCATCCACACCTTGATTGACCTGGCTGTGTGGCATGGAGCATTGTCCTGCTGGAAAAAACAATCCTCAGAGTTGGGGAACATTGTCAGAGCAGAAGGAAGAAAATTTTCTTCCAGGACAACCTTGTACTTGGCTTGATTCATGCGTCCTTCACAAATACAAATCTGCCCGATTCCAGCCTTGCTGAAGCACCCCCAGATGAGTCAAATTTTCAGCTTTGCCCAACACCTGCTCGTCTAATGGTTAGACGGAGACCTGGAGAGGCCTACAAGCCACAGTGTCCCGTACCCACTGTGAAATGTGGTGGAGGATCGGTGATGATCTGGGGTTGCTTCAGCAAGCCTGGAATCGGGCAGCTTTGGCATGAATCAAGCCAAGTACAAGGTTGTCCTGGAAGAAAACTTGCTTCCTTCTGCTCTGACAATGTTCCCCAACTCTGAGGATTGTTTTTTCCAGCAGGACAATGCTCCATGCCACACAGCCAGGTCAATCAAGGTGTGGATGGAGGACCACCAGATCAAGACCCTGTCATGGCCAGCCCAATCTCCAGACCTGAACCCCATTGAAAACCTCTGGAATGTGATCAAGAGGAAGATGGATGGTCACAAGCCATCAAACAAAGCCGAGCTGCTTGAATTTTTGCGCCAGGAGTGGCATAAAGTCACCCAACATCAATGTGAAAGACTGGTGGAGAGCATGCCAAGACGCATGAAAGCTGTGCTTGAAAATCAGGGTTATTCCACCAAATATTGATTTCTGAACTCTTCCTAAGTTAAAACATTAGTATTGTGTTGTTTAAAAATGAATATGAACTTATTTTCTTTGCATTATTCGAGGTCTGACAACACTGCATCTTTTTTGTTATTTTGACCAGTTGTCATCATTATCTGCAAATAAATGCTCTAAATGACAATATTTTTATTTGGAATTTGGGAGAAATGTTGTCAGTAGTTTATAGAATAAAACAAAAATGTTCATTTTACCCAAACACATACCTATATATATATACAGTCACCTCCAAAATTATTGGCACCCTTGATAAAGATGAGCAAAAAAGGCTGTATAAAATAAACAACACAGGTAATGAGCTATATTTTATGCTCAAATATATGGGAAAACCATATTCTTTTATTCATAATACAATTGCTCAGAGAAAAAGTTTTTTTTATTAACAAGTAATAAAACATTTTCTCAAAAAGATAGGTGTCAGAATTATTGGCACCCCTAAAGATTCTTATAAATAAAATCAAACAAAATTAAATCTGCATTAACATTCTACTTCTTTAAGTTAATCTCAGTCTTAAGGAACTGTATTGTGGCCTTCCATGGCTTCCTGTTTCACTGGGGTATAAAATTTGGTAACACGCATATGAAATCCATTTGTCATCCATCACCATGGGGAAAGGCACTCACAACTCACAAATGAAAAGAGACAAATGGTTGTTGACCTTCATAAATCAGGCAGTGGGTACAAAACAATAGCTAAAAAACTAAATATACCACTTACCACTATTAGGGCAATAATTAAGAAGTTCAAAACCACTGGAACAGTGATAAACTTGCCTGGTAGAGGACGCAAGTGTATCTTGCCCCCATGCACAGTGAGGCAGATGGTTCGGGAGGCAAAGGGAAATCCAAGGACCACAGTTGGAGAATTACAGAACTTGGTTGCATCTTGGGGTCACCAAGTCTCCAAATCTACAATTAGACGCCACCTCCATGCCAATAGGCTATTTGGAAGGGTTGCCAGAAAAAAGCCTTTATTGAGAGCAACCAACAAACATAAGCGCCTGGAGTTTGCTAAAGGGCATTGGCACTTCGATTGGAACCGGGTGCTATGGTCAGATGAGACAAAAATAGAGCTCTTTGGCCACACACACCAGCAGTGGGTTTGGCGTCGAAAGAAGGATGCGTGTGCAGAAAAGAACCTCAGACCTACTGTAAAATATGGTGGTGGATCTTTGATGTTATGGGGATGTTTTGCTTCCACTGATCCTGGGGCCCTTGTTAAGGTCAATGGCATCATGAACTCTACCCAGTACCAGGACATTTTAGCCAAAAACCTGGTTGCCTCTGCCAGGAGGCTGAAACTTGGGCGCAAGTGGATCTTCCAGCAAGACAATGACCCCAAGCACACATCAAAATCCACAAATGGTTAATTGACCACAAAATCAACATTTTACAATGGCCATCTCAGTCTTCGGACTTGAACCCCATTGAAAACCTGTGGTTTCAATTGAAGAGGGCAGTCCATAAGCGCAGACCGAAGGATATCAAGGATCTGGAAAGATTCTGTATGGAGGAATGGTCTAAGATCTCTCCCAATGTGTTCTCCAATCTCATTAAACATTATAGTTGCAAGGGGAGGGTGCACAAAGTACAGAAAACAAGGGTGCCAATAATTGTGACACTTCATTTTTTTTTGGAAATAAATATATAATTTGAGAAATGTGTAATTTTGGTTGATTACATTGAATCATTAATAAAGTCAAATATATTCCACATGTTGGAAAATTACAATATAGCTCAGTACTGATATTATTTATTTTATAGTCTCTTTTGCTCATCTTTATCAAGTGTGCCAATAATTTTGGAGGTGACTGTATAATTATATATATATATATATATATATATATATATATATATATATATATATATATATATATATATATATATATATAGTACAAACTCCAGATGTGTGATAGTCATTAGTAACAACATTGGAAGCTTACTTAACATCAAATAACATAAGCTTTTATAAAATACATTTAATGGTGTTTCTATATACCTATTTTATTTATCCCATGCCAAAAACAAACCACTTATCTCTGTTCTTAATTAATAACCTGTATTAGTTAATATATTTGTATTTTAAGCAATATAACTGATCATTCTCTAATTGTGTTTACCATCAGCTGAAGAAAGCACTGGAACAGCGCATTCAGGCAAGATGCTGGTGGGTGTGACCTCTGGACTATGTGCATGTGTGTCTTGTGTGGCGTTTATTGGTTGTTTTCTGTCTGTGTTTTTATTGGTTGTCTTCAGTGCCTTATTTGAATAAATGTATCCAAATGTTTATTATTGTTGTGTTGACTTGTCTTAGCCAGGTCCGCCGGGACTGTATTCAGGCAGCGCGTGACCTGTAGAGAATGACATGGGAATGAAACTTCAGTCCTGTCCCATCCTGCCCTGTCAAAAATGTTCCTGTCCCATCCCATCTCATGAAAGAGTAATCATTTCCAGTCCTGTCCCATCCCGTAATTTTTTTAAAATTCATGTACCATTCTGTCCTGTCAAAATAAATCCCGTCCCATCTCATCCCGTGATAAACAGACATCAACTATTATTTGGAGGTACAGGTATATTTGTATTCATGTATAAATTTTGGGTTTATAGGGTTTTGCATTAAACACTACCGGTATACTGCTAGTAATTTGTTTTTAGTTTTTGTTTTTTCAGAAAAAAAATACAGTGCAAGCACAGGGTCTTTAGAAGCACAATGTGCAATATAATGATGTAATAGATCAATTTGGTAATATAAAAACAACTGTTTAGAGTTTTGTGCAGCAGTTTCAGTTTCTAAATCGGTTACTAAGCAACCCGGCTCAGAGATTTTAGTATGTCAATGCCACAATAAACTGTCAGTGAATTACAGTACTACGAACCATTAATTCATTATAAAAAAACACATACACACAACATGGTATTGAAATAATATTTCCTAAACGTTCAGGGAGTATCCATTATATATTTATTTATTTAAAATCGTAGTATTATACATACCCCTTCAACGTAGCGCTGAAGCAGTACCTCCAAAATATAGTCGCTGCTACGGCCAAATCGTAGCCTTTGATATCTCTGCATTATGATTAGGGGTAAGAATCCTTAATATACTGTACATATGTATATAGAGAGAGATATGTTAAATACATGCCAGTAGCAATCCACAGCGTTATTCTGTTAGTATCAATAACACTATGTAACACAATTTTTGTTCCTGGGTAGTAAGTGTTATTTCCTAATTGCTTATGCCTCAAAAGTATAGAAAATGGCTATTATTCCCCACAAACTTTGCTTTTGCTTTTGTGACCAAGACAGTGATATTTTGGGTTATTTTACATTTTTAAAATTCTGATTGTCTTAAAAATACACAAAATTGCTCTGCCTTTTTCAGCTTTTTGGTGTAGTACTATTTGAAATGCAAAAGTTCAAATCATTGCGTGAAAGGAAGTGTGAAATAAATATACCAGTATATCTAAGAGCCAACTTCCCAACGTTTCAGTATGTTTAAGATGCATTTGTCAAGGGAAAGTGTGTTTGAAAACAAACATTGGAGGTATTTATAGACTTTTGATGCCATGGTAACCACACATGTATTTATCTTTAAATCTAATGTCTTTGTGATGTCATTCACTATGTAGCTAATAATGTAACAATCTACTGTTCTGTTCTATTTAACCCTTCAGGCATCATGGTATCGAGTCTATTTATGCATCTATTTGCGTTTCTTCTTCTATGTTGTACATTGTCTAATAAAACATTTTCTAAAACCACAAACTTTAGGTCCTCCATGGTGTGTCTGTATACCATATTCAAGGTTGCTGTCCTTACATGACTGATTTTTTAAGACTGAATATTTATTTTACTGTGATTTCACTTTAATCTTTACCAAGATATTTGCACACTTTACATGTGCTTTTACATGTTGCAATGTCCCTTAATGTATCTATGACCCCTTTGTGTTTACTGTGGACTAAAATGTCAGCTAAAATGTCCCCTCTAAAAGCTATGATCGGTGCTTTCGGAAATATTGTTTTTAATGTTTTCAGAATTATGAAGTATAGGTAAATGCTTCCAAACTATTTCTGAAATGTTGGGTAATAATTTAGAATATGTAATTATTAATGGTATCCTCTTAACCCTCTCTTTCCTTTTCTTATAAGTAGTTCATTCCTATTGAGTTTGTCAACTTTTCTCCATTCTCTCGCAATAATTTGTTCTTTATGTCCTCTTAAGATTTATCTTCAATTCCTCTCTGATTTTTTGTAGTCATTTTCATCAGAACAGATTCTTTTTATGCTTATACCCAGTCCTTTTGGAATTGCTCTTTTAGTATAGACAGGATGTGCACATGACACATGTAGGTACTGATGCATATCAGTAGGTTTCGAGTAAATATCTGTTTTAATAGCTATTTCCACAATAACATATGCTGGGTTATCAATTGTGCCAACAGTCATTCGCATTGGGTTCTTGGATTTTGTGGAAGCATGTCATTTTTTATTATTTTGATACAAACCCATTTTTATATAATCTATCTGCCAAAATTCTCACTTCTTTTATTATGCTGTTATTGTTATTAGTTTTTACATACAGTATGTATTTATATTTTGTAATTCAGTCGCTACTGCTTTTATATAATCATCTTTATTCATTACTACCAGCCCAGAACCGTTATTATTATTATTTATTTATTTCTTAGCAGACGCCCTTATCCAGGGCGACTTACAAAAATATATTTCAAGAATCACAGTACAAGTTATCTGCTGCTCTTATAATGATGCTCTCATCCTTTAGTAATTCCTTTAATGCTTCTTCTTCATTCGTAGTTCAATTTAGTTTACCTTTACTTCTTAGGCCTGTTACTATTTCATTTCTGACTACTTCAATATACATGTCTAAGGTGTTCATGGCAGGCTAGGGACGAGCCCACAGGTGATTCAGGTAATACCCCGATAGCCCTGTGGTCAGCGTACTTGCCTGCCATGAAGTCGAGGAGTTAACAGGCGAACAGGCTGCAGGTGTGGTTAGGAAGGAGATCAGGGTTATACCATGATTAGGTCTCATTAGCCTCAATTGGCCCACACCTGTAGCCTGTAACCATCCCATTCCTGGATGATCAGGACCTCTTTAAAAGAAAGCCTTTGCAGCCAGTCAGCTCTGTTGTCTGACCTGAGAGCAGCCTGGGATTATTTACACCCCAAACTTGAACGTAATAACTTGGAGACGTACTGTAAGAAGCTGCTTTGTGTCTGAGATCCCCTTTCCTGAGCCAGGGCTGCAGGGGGGGAATTACCTACCATTGTCCTGGACTAACCAGCGGGAGATCTACCTGGAGGACTGGAGTCTGGACTTCAGATATACCAATGCGCCACGGCTTGGACTACTCTTGTTTTACACCAGACAAGTGGACTGCAATCTACCATTGCCTTAAGGACGTTCTGGGGCGATTATCGACCTGGTGAAAAGCCAGGAGAAACTACTCACTCGCCAGCTGGATGTGGTTGATAGTCCAGTTGGTTTACATTGTTTTTTTGTTACGAATCCTGTTTGAACTGTTTATTTTCTTTTGCAATTGTCTCACCAACAGGATTGTCTTTTCTGTTTCTGTTTTAAGAGCAAGCCTTTACTTGTAAGTTTTGTGGACTTTAATAAAACTTGAATTATATGGGAAACTGTGTGCTCTCTCTCTCTCTCTCTCTCTCTCTCTCTCTCTCTCTCTCTCTCTCTCTCTCTCTTTTTCATATATATATATATATATATATATATAAATTTGAATTGTAGTATTACTACATTTTTTTGTAAGCCTTCATTTCATAACTTTGACTTTCTAACAGTGCTGTACCTTTTTAATATAAATGGTGAGAACGCAAATGGTCTTTATAGTATATAATTACTTTCCCCTTCTCCAGGGCCCCTGGGAAAATGTCCCTGTCCTCCCTGCCCTCTAGTGGGCCTGGGGCCTGGACACTGGGATAGCTGTGTCATCTTGTGTGGATCAGTGGTATCGGTCCACGGAAGATGGACTGCTTCTTATAATAACAACAAAAAAAAAAAAAACAGCACAAAGCAGCATTTTAACATCTCTTAAAAGATGGCCTTCTTTGTTACAAAGAGTCCATTAAGTTTAAATCAATCGGGATACATTCCCCCTTAAATGGAAGAATTGCTGATTTCATAAAAAAACTGAATGAATGACTTGTTCTCCAACATGACTGATTGATTATTGTCCAAAGTTTTGCTTCTTTAGCTGTCTGTATGATGAATGTTCCTTCCAGGAAGCTGTCTGAGGCAGTGCCTACAGAGGCTGGCAGGCAAATTCTAATATGTTGCTTTGATACGGTTGTGTGTATTCTTTATCCCAACGGAGCAAAGTCATAGATTCTTTTTTACTCTATTTTTAATTGCTTTAGTTACAGGATTTGACACTCAAAAAAGTCTGGAGATATAAGAACATAAGAAAGTTTACAAACGAGAGGAGGCCATTCATATTCATTCGTATATGCGTTATGTTATTATTTTCCACAAATTATTCTTCGGATTCACATGTAAAACAGAGACTGTGAAACAATTCACAATTGGTATTCTTTACATTAAAGTTGGTTTGAATGCTGTAGCTGCTGTGGTTGGGGAGAAAGCCATTTTACGTGTGTCAGATATGCTGTGTGCGTATATGCAATATGTTATTGTTTTCCACAAATTATTCTTCGGCTTCACATGTAAAACAGAGACTGTGAAACAATTCACAATTGGTATTCTTTACATTAAAGTTGGTTTGAATGCTGTAGCTGCAGTGGTTGGGGAGAAAGCCATTTTACGTGTGTCAGATATGCTGTGTGCGTATATGCAATATGTTATTGTTTTTCACAAATTATTCTTAGGGTTCACATGTAAAACAGACTGAAACCATTCACAACTGTTCTTCTTTAAATTAAAGTTACTTTGGACGCTCTGGCTGCTGTGGTTGGAGAGATAAAGACTTTTTCATTGATGCCAGGACATATGTGCGGTATGTTATTGTTTTTCACAAATTATTCTTAGGCTTCACGTGTAAAACAGAGGCTGTGAAACAATTCACAATTGGTCTCCTTTAAATTAAAGTTGGTTTGAAAACGCTAGCTGCTGTGGTTGGGGAGATAAGTCGCTTTTCATTGATGCCAGGACTGGGGTGCATATATGCGGTATGTCATTGCTTTTCACAAATTATTCTTAGGCTTCACATGTAAAACAGGCTGTGAAACAATTCACAACTGGTCTCCTTTAAATTAAAGTTGGTTTGAGCACTCTAGCTGCTGTGGTTGGGGAGATACAGCCATTTTCATTCATGTCGGGTTAGCGTGAGTCGAATAAACGAATATCGAAAGTCAAGCTAACTTTACCGCAGTATTTACAGCACCTCATTAAAATAATTTTCTCTGCATTTTGTTAATGTCATATGTCCAACATACAAACCTTAAGTTTATTTTTACTTTTTTCGCTGTTCTTGTTTTAAATTTCTTGAATGCAACTGTTCCTTAAGCTATATTTTCACACAGCAGTTTGGTAACCATCGCAACTTGTAAGAAACTCTATACATGAACTCCCAAAATGACAAGCACGGGTACATATTTTACGATATAAGAACATAAGAACATAAGAACGTTTACAAACGAGAGGAGGCCATTCAGCCCATCTTGCTCGTTTGGTTGTTAGTAGCTTATTGATCCCAGAATCTCATCAAGCAGCTTCTTGAAGGATCCCAGGGTGTCAGCTTCAACAACATTACTGGAGAGTTGGTTCCAGACCCTCACAATTCTCTGTGTAAAGGGAATATGATAAAAGGAATATGCGTTTTTTTTGTTGCATGTGTATAGCTATTATGTACTATGTATAGCCTTTATGTATTCTGTCTTACAGTGCGATAATAGGACAACAAATGTACTGAATGATAATACCTGAAAATAGTCTTAATATTTTTAAATAAAAGTAGCCGGCGCAAATATAATTAGACGTTGGATTGCGCCGGTCGCCGGCTTATTTTGAAAAACATGTTACAGTGCTTAAAAAACTTAGAAGACGGGTTAAATTAATGTAGTAAAGAGAAAGGTTTGTTAAAAGCCAAATAATTACTTACTTTTTTACCATGCTGACATTATTTACTCCTTATAAAACTTAATGCAAAGAGAAAAAAAAAACTTGGTCTGGTTTGGATTTGTGTGGGGGTGTATTCACGCTGCAACCTAACTTGCTTCTAATTTCTTATTCTTACTATGATTGGCTGCAAAGACAACAGGGCTAACCAGTGATTGGATAATGTTTTGTTGGATGAGTTTTTATTGTGCACAGTTTCCTAGTAACTATATTACTTGTGTAATAGAAAATAAAAAATGACTCGTTCTTAATATCTCAGTCACAGAGCCTGATTGTTTGAGTCCGAGTCACACAAGATTGAGTCAGAGTCGAGTCAGAGTCTTTTGCAACCGTGACTCGAGTCTGAGTCCGAGTCCCGAACTCCAGTCCTACAAGTCTGATGCTGTAAGACAGCTGGTTTCCATCCCACTCAGAGGAATAGAGATAGAGAGATTGCACCTGAGCTGTGGGTTGGGTCAGTAATATTAGTTATACTGTTTAATCATTCCTGTGTGACTATATATTATAGAAAGATATATCGTTTCAGGTGCTGTAAGATAGCTGGTTTCCATCCCACTCAAGGCCATTGTGTCCAGAAAGCTATCCAGAGTGAACAAAGAAGCTGCAGCCTTGAAAGCAGTGATTTGAATGGCTACTGACTGCTGGCACTGCATTGTGTAGGACTGGATCATCTAGCAATCATCCTGTCTAATGTTATTCAGTATTCAGACTGACTGCTGGCACTGCATTGTGTAGGACTGGATCATCTAGCAATCATCCTGTCTAATGTTATTCAGTATTCAGACTGACTGCTCACACTGCATTGTGTAGGACTGGATCATCTAGCAATCATCCTGTCTAATGTTATTCAGTATTCAGACTGACTGCTGGCACTGCATTGTGTAGGACTGGATCATCTAGCAATCATCCTGTCTAATGTTATTCAGTATTCAGACTGACTGCTCGCACTGCATTGTGTAGGACTGGATCATCTAGCAATCATCCTGTCTAATGTTATTCAGTATTCAGATGCTGTTGAATCGCTTATAGAAAACAAGGCTTCTTGCGACATTTTTATCAGCCTGTTTTCATCACCACTTCCCAAAACTGTTCTTGTAAATCTTTGTGTGTGGACTGAAGGCATCCTTGTGCTAAAGGGGTAGCTCCATTAGCTGCCCTGTCTGCTCCACAACAATTTCCTCCCCTGTACTATATTAACAGAATCACTAAATGACAGGATCTTGTACATTTTGGCTGTTTTGATTGAAGTTGTCCACATAGCACGTATGCATTTCAAGAATCTACATGAAAACATGACAAAGTGTTCAAATATAGTCTAATATCCTTTCAGTTAGCGGTGTTGTTTGGCACGAGGCGAGGGAAGTGACGGTAAACAGCCTAGGCATTTGGGTTTTGAGCCATACAGTATTTGAACAACCCAGAGTGTGTTATTGCACTTATAAAATGGCCCCCTACCCCAGCTCAGTCATGTGGTTCTAAAAGTTCCAAGCTGCTTTGGTATGACACAGGTTGGAATATGTGATGGCCAATGAGCAGTGCCGATGTCACAGGAAATAAGTTAGCTGTGAAATAAGTTAGCGTTTGCCTTTTTGAGCCTTTCTACGCATGCACGAATCTTAGACCTTAAAGGCAAGGTTCTCTGTGGAGATTCATCCAAAATTACAGGATGCCATTTGTATTTATTTAGAGAAACGAAAACAGGTATTGCATTGCAGACAGTAATTTTTGTTTAAATATGTTGTCATCTTATTTATCAAAGTGTATTGCAGACAGTATTTCGTTGTTTAAAAAGGTGACATTTATCATAATGTATATTTACATTTAATTTATATTATAAATACATTTTATCTTCAGGAAATTGCTCGCTGTATTTTTTTTTTTTTTTTTTAATAAATAAATATTTTAAAAACATTATTTTGTCGGTATAATTTATGTCTATGCATAGTTAAAATCACTACTTGCCAAATGTGTATTTCCTTTCAAAAATGTCGTTCGTGGACATGTCATATACTGTGGGGTAAGCAAATAAGTGTTTAATAAGTGTTTATGTAGGCTCACTTTAACAGTTATATTATTTTCATGGTAAATTGATCAGTGACTTTGAACCCTTTCAATACATTGAGTGGGAAAGTGGATACAAACACTTTTCTTCATGAATAATGTTTTTTACGTTTTAATCAAGTCTACTTGGGATGTCTAAACCTGTTAATATAGAAAACGTACACATTTTTAGTGGAAAATGCTGTTTTAAGGTGTGTATATAATTTGAGAAACACACAAAACAATAGGCTTCCTATACAAGACCTATGGACAATGGAACATCAAACGAACGTTGTGTGTGCTGATCAGTTTCCTCATCAGGTCAACATATGATGTTCTCCCATCACCACAGAACCTAAACCTCTGGGTACTAGAGGATCCCTCATGTCCTTTGTGTTCATCACCTGCATCATTAAGGCACATTTTGACAGGATGTAAGGTGGGTCTTAGCCAAGGACAGTTTACTTGACACCATGACCAGGTGCTGCGATGTTTGGCCTTAGCATTGGAAGACAAGCGTAACATGACCAATAAGTTGACACCAGTTCCATCAAAACATTACACTCAAAAGACAACATTCCTCCACCCAGGAGAGCAACCGCCAAGAAAAGGTGTTAAAACCAAGCCTCGCCCAGGACAACTGGAAGCTGCTAGAGACTGGAAAATGCTGGTAGATGTTGGTCAACAGCTTATTTTTCCTCTTGAGATTGCCACCACTAACCTTCGACCAGATATTGTCTTGTGGTTTGGATCAGCGCGCCTTGTTCACCTGGTAGAGTTAACAGTGACATGGGAGGATGCTGTAGATGAGGCATATGAGAGGAAGAAACTGCGGTATGCTCAACTAGCCGCTGAAGCAGAACAACGAGGATGGAGAGTCCGGGTTTACCCAGTGGAGGTGGGTTGTCGAGGATTTGTGGCACACTCTACATCCTGGTTTCTCAGAGACATCGGATTCAGTGGCCAAGAGCTGCATCGCACAGTGAAGAACTTATCTGAAGCAGCAGAGAGGAGCAGCAACTGGCTGTGGTTGAGACGGAAAGATTCTGGTTGGGGATCTCAATAGAAAGCACAATAGAAAGAAAGAAACACTGATGTACGGGTAAGTAAGCTGGGCTGAGTTGAGTGGGGGACAGAGGGGGGTGATGCTGGGACGCCAGAATCACCATCGAGCCCTCTTGAGGTGTGGGCTAGTCGACCAAACACAGAGGATGGAAGGTGCCCACTTGAAGACCCCAGAGATGTACCCTACTTAGCTCAATCCAGACGGTTATCATGCTGATGCGCTGGGGAGAGCGCACTGTGGTTGATCCCTGGAACCAGCATTGCAGCCGTTGTGTGTGCTGATGCGCTAGGGAGTCAAAATAAGCTGATACCTGGAGCCAGCATTACACTTCAGCCATCAACATCAGGCAGAAGGATATCTACATCATCATATGGAAGGAAACACAAATGGATGGAGACACAGATGGATCACATTAGTTTACTGTAAAGCTACATCTTAGTTGGTGTTTATCTTGGTGAGAGCCAAGTTCAAATCAGCATGAAGTTTTAACATCTACTCTCATGTAATGGAAATCATATCCTCCTAAAGTGCTTTTAAATTATTTATATGAACATCTGTAATCCTAGTTGACATAAGAACATAAC
Source organism: Acipenser ruthenus (assembly GCF_902713425.1). NCBI lineage: Eukaryota > Metazoa > Chordata > Actinopteri > Acipenseriformes > Acipenseridae > Acipenser > Acipenser ruthenus. Next base: position 19,534,852 of record NC_081204.1, read on the forward strand.
AAAGTTCATAAACGAGAGGAGGCCATTCGGTCCATCTTGCTCGTTTGGTTGTTAGTAGCTTATTGATCCCAGAATTTCATCAAGCAGCTTCTTGAAGGATGTCAGGTTGTCAGCTTCAACAACATTACTGGTTCCAGACCCTCACAATTCTCTGTGTAAAAAAGTGCCTCCTATTTTCTGTTCTGAATGCCCCTTTATCTAATCTCCATTTGTGACCACTGGTCCTTGTTTCTTTTTTCAGGTCAAAAAAGTCCCCTGGGTCGACATTGTCTATACCTTTTAGGATTTTGAATGTTTGAATCAGATCGCCGCGTAGTCTTCTTTGTTCAAGACTGAATAGATTCAATTCTTTTAGCCTGTCTGCATACGACATGCCTTTTAAACCCGGGATAATTCTGGTTGCTCTTCTTTGCACTCTTTCTGGAGCAACAATATCCTTTTTGTAACAAGGTGACCAGAACTGAACACAATATTATAGGTGAAGTCTTACTAATGCATTGTAAAGTTTTAACGTTACTTCCCTTGATTTAAATTCAACACTTCTCACAATATATCCGAGCATCTTGTTGGCCTTTTTTATAGCTTCCCCACATTGTCTAGATGAAGACATTTCTGAGTCAACATAAACTCCTAGGTCTTTTTCATAGATTACTTCTTCAATTTCAGTATCTCCCATATGATATTTAAAATGCACATTTTTATTGACATGGGGGATGTACTCGCACAGCACCAAATACTGCACCAATAATTCAGACAGCTCTCCAGTTTAATGTAGTACCCTGTGCAAATCTCTGAGCCTCACTTCTACAATAAAAGTCCCCACTCACCAGTCGTTGTATTTCAGGAAAGATAAAACATCATGTCACAGGTTAAACATTTTACTTGTAGATTATTATGTGAAGCTCCATGTGAGAACTTGCTCTTAACATTATCTGATTTGTTTTAATTATGTTTTACATCAGATCTCATCAATCAAATATAAAGGTATCATGAATATAATAAAAAGATATCGTACAACATTCATTGCATACCATACAGTAATACTTATGTCTATATACATTATTCAATAACAAAGATATTTAAAAACAATATACACAATACATGTACACAATTCAAAATACACAATACAAAACAAAGGTGTAAGGGTGGGTATGGGAAGGGAAGGATGTATTTACAGAAGGTGTGGTTAAATTCCATGCTGGAGGTTTTTTAGGAATATATCATTACCAGTGTCATTCATATGGACACCATCCCCCCTAAAAAGCTCAACCTGATCATATTTAATTTCAGGGTGCCGAATTGAATCCCCCCTCCCAAACCCCTTACAAAATCTGAAATTACATGGTTCACCCAGTTACGGACTTTGTTTATTTTTGGAGATGCCTTTACATCTTTACAAAGACGTCGATGGGTGATTGTGACAAAGATCGAATGAGTCTTAGTGTTAGATCTCCCTCTCGACCTGTGAGAGCACGGTATACGAGGAACAGAGTACCCTTAATGAAATGGCACGACAATTTATTCCGTAGGGTAGATGGAAGTCGGTCAGTTCGGAAGGGGGCGGAGCCATGGCACCCGAGCTCAGTGACCCAGACGGTAAGCGGCGTGGCATCCGAGGACTGGAGGAGCGGATGCGCTCGTTAACCTCGGGGTCATGGGCGAGGGTATAAATAGGGGGCATGGCTTGAGTGATCTGTTCCTTTGCATATGGTTAAGTTAACTAACCGAGAAGGAGCCCGTACCGTGAATAAACCGTGAGTGTTCTGTGTCTGTGTATTAACACTGTGTGTCTTGTGTGTTATTTGTCACAGAAGATTACTGAGCACGATCCGGAGCTGCAGCCGCAGGCCAGCGAAAAACCCGGACTTCACCACTCACTTTTCACTACCAACTGTCTTTGTGTTTGCACCTTTTAGCACTTGAATCACGCACTGTCTTTTGTGTTCGTGTTTAGTGTGGGTGTCGGAACGGGACTTTGGGGTTGCGGGTCAAACCCGCGGGATTATAAATTAGAAGTGATACACGCCGCTGTATCACTTCCAGCACTATTATTATTTACAGGTTTTGCCTTGAGGCTCTGGATTTACTAAAATAAATAAACACCCTTGCACCTGTACCAACGTCTGTCTGTGTAATTATTCTGCACTGCACTCACCTGCACGTCATTACCACTTTGCCACAGTGATGCACGAGAATTATTTTTGTATTTGGAAATAGCTCATGCAAATTTGTTAAATATTTTTCTAACTAATTCCACACACTTCAATTTACCTAAATCATTGCCTCCAGCGTGAATCACCAGGCTATCAGGTTTGGAAGAAGGGGAATTAAAAAAGAAATCATAAACAAAACAAACAAAAAAAAATGCCACTAAGCCCCCTCCGTCCGAACCAGCGGACAGAGGAGTCTGGCAGCTGCAGGTCCAGCCCGAGCATTTGTCTGGCATGGTGATCCCCCCCAGTGCACAAAACTGTGCCCAACAATCCATTTATTTACAATAGATTGATTACAATAATTACATACTAAAACAAAACACAGCACACTTATTAGGGAAAGTGTACTTATTACATGAAACCAACAGTAAATTCAGTGAAATGCATGAATGTGTATTTTATGCTTATCATTTGTGAAATTTACAACACAGTACTTGGTCAGAATCAGATAAGCTGGCTGCAGTAACATTTTTTTACACATGTACAGGGATTGTTCATTTAAACACAGAGACTTGTTTACTTACTTATAGATTGAGCTGTTTTTCTTTTTATTGTAATGTTTTTACTCTGTTGGAGGGAAAAAAAAGAGTGAAACAATGCCAAATACACAACTCTTTGAGAAATAAGTACAGTCCCTTTAAAGAATATATGTGTATGCAGGAATTCAGAACCCTTTCCCTGTCTCCAACATTCCAGGGGAGCAATTCTCATGGGAGCAAGCCCCAAGGAAGGGGAGGGGAGAGGGCTGAAGTGCCTCCAGACCCCTATTGCAAACAATCTGAATTTTTCCTTTAATTATAATTATTTCAGGTAGGACAGTGTTTAAAGTGTTCTATAGCATTTTATTTTAGTTAATGGAACTCTTACTCCCTGTTGCAGTAAGAAATAACAAATCACACCAAGTGGAAAAGTAATTGTTTTGTTGTATATGTATATAATAATGATGTCAATTGATGCACCTGAGCTTTATGGGGAGATATCGTTAAAAATATAAGTTTTGTTCAGTTATTTTTGTTTTTATGATTTTATACTGTAAATATGAAGCCTGTACAGACATGGTGTAACAGTTTGGTGCAGTTACCATAGAGATGGGTGTAACAGCTTTACTAGAGAGGGGGTGTCTGTGAGTTTGCAGAGACAGTAAGGGTGAAACTTACAGAGAGACCCTTGTTACAGAGAATCTGAATTCTCTCTTTTGTTATTATGAGAATAAATCTAATGATTTGTCTGAGAAACTGAGTGCAACACATATTCCACCCACTACCACTGATGTGCAAATAATAATAATGGCTGCATATGCTTGGAAAACCTGTTGCATCCCTCATATTTTCTTATATTTTTAAAACTATTATATTGGCCAGCTTTGTAGTGTTTATTTACCTTATAAAGCATTTCAAATTAATCAGCCTCCATTTACTTACAATAGCGTTCCCAATACAATGAATACTGCTGTAAAAAAGGAAAAGGAAAATAAATACACACAGGCACAGGAATATATATCCTAATAATTTGCAGCACGCAAGGTGGGGAATCATGCGTATCTTTTTGAGATTTGCTAATAATTTTATGTATGCTCTGATTAGAGTTTGCCACGTCTTTGTAAACTGGGAATTAAACTTAACACCTATTATTAAATAATAGATAATATGTCCTATTAGAAACTGTTATTATTATTATTTATTTCTTAGCAGACGCCCTTATCCAGGGCGACTTACAATTGTTACAAGATATCACATTATTTTTACATACAATTACATTATTTTTTACACATTATTTTTTTACATACAATTACCCATTTATACAGTTGGGTTTTTACTAGAACAATCTAGGTAAAGTACCTTGCTCAAGGGTACAGCAGCAATGTCCCCCACCTGGGATTGAACCCACGACCCTCCAGTCAAGAGTCCAGAGCCCTAACCACCACTCCACATTATTATTATATTTTAAACACAAATATAATTGCACATAAAAATAAATCGCACGGCAAATGATAAATTATTTCTGCTTATGTCATAACCCATATACAAAATAATGCAGGTATTGTATTTATTTCTCTTTCGGTAATATTTGCAAATATATTGCAAGTACATGTAGGAAGAAAACCTATAATATAAAGTAGCCAGCGATGAAGTGTAATCTTTGTAAACTACGCAGCCTAAAGTTAACCTATTATTAAATAATAATATGAAAAACGTGTTATTAATAGTACAATGATCCTGACAACATTTTTAACATTAAAACAATTTACTAGACATTGGGACTATTGCAATAACAGTCCGTTCTGATGTACTTGCTTGAACCAAAGTCATTGTATTTTTTAGCTTGCTCTTAATCGTATTATTACTTGTACTGTAATTCTTGAAATGTATTTTTGTTTACGACTGTAAGTCACTCTGGATAAGGGCATCTGCTAAGAAAATAATAATAATAATAATTAAAGCCTTTCAAGTCTAAGATTCGCGCATGCGTAGAAAGGCTCAAAAATGCAAACGCTAATTTATTTCTCAGCTAACTTACTTTCTGTGACACCGGCACTAGTGTTAATATAAGTTAACTGCTCTCAGTCGAACCCGCTCTTACATGTAATTATTTACTGTAGTCTATATTTTTTGCTCTTATTTGAATTTGATCCTTTACTACTGATTGTATTGTACTTTACAACTGCTCTTATCTGTAATGTAATATTCTGTAATGTGAGATTCTGAAATGTGATACTTTACAATGTGATATTTTGTAATGTGATACTTTGTACTGTGATATTTTGTAACAATTGTAAGTCACCCTGGATAAGGGCAATAATAATAATAATAATAATAATAATAATAATAATAATAGGTTAACTAGCGCCCTAGGCAGCATTTGGAAAGCGCAGGGCCAGTACGCCACAGAGTGGTTTATGAGTAGCAACATAAACATGTTTTATCAATCTATAATAAATACAAATGTGTTTTATTTCATTGAATTTTATTGGCACTGCAACAATATTTTAGTCTGTAAAATTATAGTCATAATGTGTTAATAAAAAGCACTCCTCCTCCAGTCTCCTAAACACTAACTGCAAATGAAAGCTACAGGTAACATGAAAAACATTTCCTTTATTTGTATGGCTCCACATGGCTTTGTATGTTTATGATTTTGTGTTGTGTTGGGTATGGTGTCAGTGTCTGTAAATACTTCAAGAACATTATACTCCAAATAATACAACGAAGCAAACAGTCCGGTTTCAGGAAATATATGTCACAGGTGACTATCACTGTAGTGTGTTGGGTGTTTTTGTTTTGCACTTTATTGATAATTGTTCTTGTTGTCACATTATTAACTTTGTATATTTATCAGTGTTTGCTTTGAGATTATTATTGTTTCTGTATGGATATTTTCTTTATTGTTTGCAGTGTTTACCCACTGTAGTGGAGATTTGATTTTGTATTAGTTGTCATTTTTTTTTTTTTTTGCACAGGGAAGGGATTGTGATTAGTCGTCCCCATTGCTCCGAGGACCCACAATCAGCTACAGCTGCATTCAATAGAAACACCCATTACCATCGCACTATAAAAGGGGAACCAACACTCACCAGAGGGAGAAGTGTGGGTTGCTGGTGGTGTCTCCAGACCAGACCGGACCGCACCGGACCAGACCAGACTGGAACAGACCGGACCGGACAGACAAGAAGACAGCTATACTGTTGTGTTGCTTACTGTTTCCACCAGGGCCTCGAGGAGATCAAGCAGGCCATGGCCATTATGTTAATTACCGTCTCCATACCAGTGATATAAACAAGACAGACCATACAGTGAATTGTTCACAGGATTGGATCCAGAGGCCCCCCCAAGGGCCCAAGTGATATTGTTTTACCATTTTCTCCATACATACCTGTTGAAGAAGAGGAGAGACTGAGTATGCTACCATGGGACAGATAGAGATGAGGATTTGCTTTTTAGGTTTTAACTAGGTTGTCTATCTGTGAAAGTTGTCTATGATATATTTACCTGTGTGTTAATAAAAACATGTTGAAATGTACTTACCTGTTGTGGTGTTTCCTGTATACTCATTGGGGATGGTCGCCTCGAAGTCCAGAGTGACTTGGAGGGGAGATGTGGCCGGGTACACCCCACCCCGTGCGTATGTTGTGTTTTGTTTGGTGTTATTATTTAATATGTATGTACACTGCTGTGCAAAAGTCTTAGACATGTTGCATGTTTCTACTCTAGTGCATTATGAGCATCAACAATTTACTCAAAGCCTCCACTAGTGTTTTATACTATTATAACAACCTTGACTTGCATAAAGAAGGAAAAACATTGAGTGAAATAGCTCACATCACTTGATTTTCAAGGTGTGGTATCCGAAGCATAATCAACAAGTACAGAGAAACATCATCTGTAATTGACAAACCTAGGACTGGAACTCCCAAAAAGCTGTCTAACAAGGATGAGCAATACTTGAAGATAATATCCTTAAGGAATAGAAAGGAGACAAGTGTTAAGTTGACAACAGAACTGGCAGAAGGCACAGGTGTCGTTGTCCATCCATCAACAGTCCAAAGCACCTTTGACCACCGTTTCATATTCCAATTTCTGTGTTCTTGTACATATTTTAGCCTTTTAGTCTTGTTCCCCTTTCTTAACAGAGGTATTCTTACTGCAACGCATCCTTTAAGTCCTGATTTCAAGAGTGACCTTCGTACTCTTGATTTGATGGACAACGACACCCTTGCCTTCTACCAGTTCTGTTGTCAATTCAATGCTTGTCTTCTTTCTATTTACCAGTTCACATGTCACTCACCAGTGCAGCTGCTCCATGTTGTTCTAGCGGTGACACATCATCATGTACTGCTAAGTTTGTTTCCTTCGTTTGCTGTATATCCCGAGTCGCTTCTGATGCTGCTAGATCTTAAAGTGTTAATTATCTGTATTGTTCCATGCATGTTACTATTGGTGATTAAATGAATACATCTCCAGTACTAAAACAACATATACAGTCTGAACTTTCTTAAGAAATAAAACCATGATTAGACACGTGGTTGTTGGCTGCTGGGGAATGCCAAATGTACCTGTTTAGGATTGTTTTGCTTTCCTTATTGTTTGTTTTTCTTAGCTAGATATATCTGAACGATTATTTCTGCTAGTTCAGTCTTACAGAGCAGGTAGTGAAATACCTCTGTACTGTGTTTGTGGTAATAAAAGGGTACCTTGTGTACCTGGATGGTACATGGCACAATGTTTCCTGATTCTGGTTGGCTCTGGGTATAGTTAAGTAGGGTTCATTCAAGTGGTTTAATTGATGGATGGGGCCAAAAAGTCATGGAACTACATGAATCCAAGCTGAAATGGGGACATGAGATCAGAGTTATACCATATTTATTTTATTTTTTTATTATTTAACACTTCTGCTAGCCATTAAGTGAACAATGCACAAATACTATAATCAACTTTTTCCAGTACCAATTAAATACAACAACCATTGACTTCAGTATATCTGGTCTGTGATACTCACATGAAACTTCAAACATGCACAACAGAAGTTTATCAGTATTCAAGGGAACTTCTTCAAGGACAGGCAAGTTCCCCAATGGTACCATTGCTCATCAGAATTGTTTCATGGTGACTAACGGAATACCTATGACCAATTGTGACATACAGCCATGTACTGAAACTCGTGGTCTGTAAATTTGTAGACTTGAACAAGGGTTGGCTGTTGTGCTGTATACCAAGCATGATCATGGTGAATCAGGGCTGACCATGTTAATAATGGGTTAAAATGATGCAAATATATGAATATTTGTGATAGTTTCAGATTAGGAGAATAATTTATTTGTTGAATTACATGCTCTGAATGTAAAAACCTTGGGTACAGTCTACACTAAATGAATTATAAAGAATGCAGGAGCCCCTTACATTCCTGTACCACAGCTGCTAGTGCTTCACCCTGCTTTCCTGAATGTTACTGATAGTGTTAAAAGAGCTATCCCACCATAACTTCTGTTTCCAACTGCTGCCACTCAGGAATTAAACTGTTTACACAAATACCTCAAAGCAATGAACCAAACGCAACTTCATCTGGCCTTGTCACACTGGCTCTAAACTTAAATAGGTTTAACATATGTATGTGCTGTCTACTGTCATCTACCTTTGGCATGGATGACTACCATGCAACATACAGATATGAAGAACTGCCATTAATGTTTTCATGCTGAGTGCCTACAGCCCTATTATTTGTCAGAACTGAATTGAAAAACCTCTTTTTTATGTCACAGTGGGGTTCCATTTAGACTTGATATAAACAGCCACAATGTAATCGCAGCCAGACAAAAATGTTAAATCACAGAGGCAATTCCTTTAACATTGGATTGTACAAAGTCGGCAAATATTTACAAATAATTTCATAGTAACTGTGACAGAGAGACCCTGTTACTGGTTCTTGAGTGCATGTGTGCCGTGTTGCTAAGGAACTAATTGAGCACGTAGGCTCGTCCGGTGCGGAGTTCATCGGGAGGCCCTGATTGGCTGGGAGGCGTGCCTGGGGAGGCTGCGCGGAACTCAAAAAGCATCTGCAAGACGGCACACGTGAAGGCATTACTCAGCCGAGACATTTTAAAATGACTGATTGAAGAGGCAGGAGTCGCCGTGAGATTGCCGGGACTCCAGGAGCCCAGAAGTAGGTCAGTTTAGGGGATGTTGATTCCAAACTGTGTAGAGAGAGCTTGCATAGTGTAGTAGGTTCCTGGAGCAGTATGTTCCTTTTAGTGGAACTAGCGGTCACCCTGTGTGGAACTTTTATTTTTAGCTTGGTTTTGTTTTGTTTTCTTTATTAAATGTGACACTAGGGCTACCATTGCTGTACCCTAGTATCAGCACTTGTATTAATTAAATCTGCCTCAGTATCGTTCAGTGACAGCCCACGTGTGTAACCTCGATCTGTTACAGAAACTTATTTTATTTATCATTTTGCAAGTTACAGAAGCTTTAGAAGGTGAAACCAAGGGATGTTGGAAATAACATTGGTGAAATTGGCAATTAAGGTAGCAAGGCTAACTGATCTTTCTGAGTGAATATTTTATGTATTTAATATGTAGTTATTACATACTCGGCTGATGTCTTTAGCATGGTGTTGAACCAGCACACGTAGCACTTGTTTCTTTGTATTTATTCTTGTACCTTCTCTTATTCCCATTCTCCACTCCTGAACACACTAACCTCGAGCAGCCAAAGCTGCGGGTTTATATACATGTGACTGTCTCCAAATTAGTAATAAATGAATCAATCAATCAATCTGGAGACGGTCACATTCTGCACAGGTTTAGCATGGATGGGGAAGTTTAACCACATCCATGCTGCCAAAACAACAATAACAAAACATTGTGTTTTATACAAATTAAACAATACGTTTTTTAAATAATAATAATAAAACAAATACAAAATGAAAAACATAATATGCACAGGGGCGGGGAATACCCCGTCTCAAAGTGTCTTTACTGGGTTAGCCCCCAGGGGACCCCACAAATGAAGCTTTTAGTATCAGCGTCCCAGTTTGAAATAAGCAGTCACTGTCGCTGTGCACCACAGCCCTTTAATGCTCCAGAGTTCCTTGATTAAGATGGCACTGTCAATCTACATCATTCACAGCTCCTGGGATATTTAATAGTCTCAAAAATGAATTGGTTACTTTTGGAGTCATTTGCAGTACAGCATGTGTGCCAAATAGAAATATTACCCATTGCTGAAAGGACTTCCAATGCACCAGTATTGTCAATAATCCTGAAATTAGTTTGTATTGTCATAAAATTACTGTGAAGGTTGAATTATATTTTCAAGGTCATTAACTTGACTGCATCTTTTATTTCCTACTTATTGCCATTCAACTCCTAGAAATATAAAATTAATAATTTCTTGGTGTGTGCTGTGATTTTTGTACTGTTTCAACATGGTAGTGAAGGCTAATTCCCAGCCTACAAGCGAGCTATTCTCTGTTAGAACCTTTATCTTGGTCCTTGCGCCATGTTTTGTTTGTTCCTGTGTTTTGTGTTATTTTGTTTAATAAAGTGCGCTACAGCACTTTAAAACTGCAGCTTTCTGTCTCTGGGTCTATTTGCTGCCAGTAGCCAGCCTGGCCGTGATGCTACCCTGTCACACCTGTTTTTTGTTAACTCACTTGCTGTTGTGTTATGTGTTTATAAATAAAAATACAAGTTGTTTTCAATTGTACTTTATATTGAGCAACTATTCCTTTATGTGTGGCCTAGGTCCCGTTTGCTTGCATGCTGCATCACCACAGTGTTGGGTCAGTGTGCTGCTGTTCCTGCAGTGCAAAGCAGAAGGGTGGGGAGCAGTTCTAAGGAAGGCTTTTAAAGACCTCTAAGCTCTTGCCAGAACACTCAAAAGCAACAAAGTAACTGTCAAACCAGTGTGCCCATACATAAATAAGCACACAGTAAGTAAACTTATTTTTTTAAAATTGAGAATTTATGGGATGATGTCCAAATGCAATCCGACGTGTCTATACGAGGCTAAGAGTGTATGACAAGACAGCTGTTGATTGTGACAGACGGACAGACACATAAGAACATAAGAAAGTTTACAAACGAGAGGAGGCCATTCGGCCCATCTTGCTCGTTTGGTTGATAGTATTGATCCCAGAATCTCATCAAGCAGCTTCTTGAAGGATCGCAGGGTGTCAGCTCCAACAACATTACTGGGGAGTTGGTTCCAGACCCTCACAATTCTGTGTAAAAAAGTGCTTCCTATTTTCTGTTCTGAGTGCCCCTTTATCTAATCTCCATTTGTGACTCCTGGTCCTTGTTTCTTTATTTCAAGTCGAAAAAGTCCCCTGGGTCGATACTGACTATACCTTTTAGGATTTTGAATGTTTGAATCAGATCGCCGCGTAGTCTTCTTTGTTCAAGATTGAATAGATTCAATTCTTTTAGCCTGTCTGCATACGACATGCCTTTTAAACCCGGTGTGGGAGGGTGCGGGTATTCACTGACACGGGAGACAGAAATTGTATTTGACAACACCACACAGGTGCTCGGTTTTATTATTTTCTTTTGTATTCTGGTGAGGTGCACTGATTTCTTTGAGCCCGTAGAGGGCGCTTGTGGTCCGTGGTCTGGCTACCAGCTGTGGTATCCAGAACCAACGGGGAATACCTCGGCAGGGTACTCAGGTACAGTCCGGCACTCGCAGGTGCTCACAGATTATACAAAAACGAAAAAGGCAAAAAGAAACAGGGAAAATAAAACACAGTAAGGAAAAACTACAAAATAAATGTGCTGTACTTCGCAGCGTGAATCTCCCCAGTCGCCGCTACCCGTACGACCCGGGACTCCGTCCTACACTCTGCTGTCTCCAACTCACTGCACAACAATACTGGGGCTGCCCAACGATCCCCCACTTTTCCCTCTCTTTCTTTAAAATTATTTTCTTTGATTTTTCTTTCCGGACATTTGTTATCCTCCCGTCCCTTGGTAGTCAAAACGAGACCGCTTTGCTCGCTGTTCCAGTCTAAAGGGGCCGATCTGAGGAAACAACAGAGTGTTACTTTATAGCTTAACAATCCCATTAAAGTCCGCCTCCCAGCCACTCAGAGAGGGGAAAAGCACACACACCCTCTTCCCCACCTCTCCGTGTCACCGCCATGACTGGCAGGCAGACCCCACGGGACTGCCGCCCCCTTCCTGCAGCATCGTGCATGCGTCAGACGGCCAGTCCAGGTCTCTCCCTGTTACACCCGGATAATTCTGGTTGCTGTTCTTTGCACTCTTTCTAGAGCAGCAATATCCTTTTTGTAACGAGATGACCAGAACTGAACACAATATTCTAGATGAGGTCTTACTAATGCATTGTAAAGTTTTAACATTACTTCCCTTGATTTAAATTCAACACTTTTCACAATCTATCCAAACATCTTGTTGGCCTTTTTTATAGCTTCCCTACATTGTCTAGATTAAGACATTTCTGAGTCAACATAAACTCCTAGGTCTTTTTCATAGATTCCTCCATCAATTTCAGTATCTCCCATATGATATTTATAATGCACATTTTTATTGCCTGTGTGCAGTACCTTACACCTTTCTCTATTAAATGTAATTTGCCATGTGTCTGCCCAGTTCTGAATGCTGTCTAGATCATTTTGAATGACCTTTGCTGCTGCAACAGCAAAGGTCATCAAATCACAACTGATTTCTGACCAAAAACATTTTACATGTCAGTCATATAAAGATGTGATACCTGAAAAAAGGATCACGTTAACTAACATGCCCCCCCCACCCCCCCGCCTTTTTATTTCACCTTGTTAGTATTTACTATTGTAAACAGAGGGACCAAGTTAACCCCCATTTTTGTGTAACCTTTTCTAGATACTACATCACTGTGTGACTTATCCCATTATTATTATTATTTTTTTGAATGTGAAATGGCTTTGGTCTATTCAATAATTAATCTATTACTGTTAAAGCTTCTCCAGTTTATATAAAGCACAACCTTTGCCTTTTGTTCTGATGACCCTTCAGAAGCATCTCTGATTCAAGAAATGACCACAGTTAGTGGCTCTCATTAGAGCACTTGCAGTTCAGAACCACCAGGGCCTGTGAGCACCATTCTGAATTTTGGGTAAGAGGATTCCAGTGTTGTTTTCATGTGTTTTTATTCCCCCTTACTATTTTATGGTGTTTGCAATCTGTATTGGGTTATTCCATTGTTTCTCTAAATCTGCTTTAAACTGGCTTTGAGCTTGTCTGTAGAATAAGTGCCGGGACTGACAGCCTTCACATGGCATTTGAAGCTCAGTACTCTTGAGAGTTTCTCATGGAATCCAGTTTCTCTGTTGTCTCACTATATTCATAGCCAGTCAAGCAACTTCCACCTGGGTTGACATCACTATTTATTTATGTATGTATTGTTCTTCAATATAAATCCACTGAGACAGGTGTTTGCAATGGACTTGCCATGTCCATCTTCGCTGTGCGGAGTGCTCACGATCGTCCTGCCATAATGAATGGTTTAGGAGGACGCTGTCTGATTGCTCTTATGCTGATGTAATTAAAGGAGATGTTGGACGCGTGCAATGATGCCCCTTGAGCTGTGGATCACATTTACAGATGCACAATGGGGGGCTCAGCTGGGAGATTGGCTTTTACTTCTCCTGTTCATCCTGTTCGAGTCGTCAGACAGATGATGTTGTTATTGATAGCCAAGGACCAGCTCCACTGCGTATCGTGAATATTTATAATGATACTGGAAGACATGAAACAACAAAGCCTGCTTCATTGTCTTCTGCAGACATCATGGCCTTTTAAAGGGTTTTATATGTGCTGCATTGGTAATACTGCTGGGAAATAGGTTTCCAGTCACATTCAATAACAACTTAGTCTTCAAATGAAAGATCATACAAATGGATATATGTGTTCACTAAAGATATTGAAAATTAAATGTTTTTGTTTTGTAGATGAAATCAGTATAGTTAAAGTGACAGTCTCACTTTTAGAATACTGGTCCCAGTGTCCCCAGAACCTTTCTTGGGGCGCTTATTTCGTCTTATTTTTTCACTGAGCATCACAGCACCGGTAACAGAATATTGTATTTTATTGTATTTTCAAGCAGGCTGTTGTGTTACTTCAATATATAACTTTTTACAGTACAATGACACTTCATGTGACGAAAGGGAAGGTTGAACTGCCAGATAGCATTAACAAGCAGCTGTACGTTCATATTTGCAACCGATCACAGAGGGTAGGTTTATCCACTCTGTTGCTAAATGAACTGGCGTCTGTCCTCGTCAAACACATTGATTAAAACATGTTTTCCTTCATATGATAGGAGAAAAGGGTATTGTGTTGTAATTCAGCCTCCCGATAACAGATGGCACTTGGCCAGTGCAAGGGTTCTGGCAAAGGGGACTGCATTGTTATGCTCAAGGCTGGTGTTCCACTGATCTCAGGGGCGGGGTTTCGAGTACAAAGGGGACTGCATTGTTGTGCTCAAGGCTGGTGTTCCACTGATCTCAGGGGCGGGGTTTCGAGTACAAAGGGGACTGCATTGTTGTGCTCAAGGCTGGTGTTCCACTGATCTCAGGGGCGGGGTTTCGAGTACAAAGGGGACTGCATTGTTGTGCTCAAGGCTGGTGTTCCACTGATCTCAGGGGCGGGGTTTCGAGTACAAAGGGGCCTGCATTGTTGTGCTCAAGGCTGGTGTTCAAACTTCTGGACTGGAGAGACAATAAGCATCCAAGGCAGTCTTAGTTTGTTCAAATGTAGCTTTTTCTCTCAGTAGATTGTAACCCCCTCTGTACAGTCATCCCCAGGCAATGCAGTAATGTAGCTCGTCTCACCACGTCTTCACTTTTATCCAATCCGCTGGCAAGCTCAAAGAAAGAAAAAGATTCCCTCCACATTTTGAAATTCCGTATACAAATCCACGGAATCCATGTTAAGTGGTGCTGGAGGAGATAAATTAGCATTTGCCATGTTGTAGGTTTTTAAAAAAAATTTAAAATTGTTTTAGGTTCCACATACTTTAATCCTCGTCACCAATTGTGGTGTTGTTGATAAATCACTTGCTTAAAGTTCGTAGCTCACTGTAACACATTGCTTTCATACTAGTCACCATCTTAGCATCTCTCTCCCACTTGCAAGACTACCATAGGCTGCACTACACTACAAGGTCAATCCCTTTAAGTTTCTCCAAATGGCTTAAAAAGGAAATTTGTAAAGAAAACTAACAGGTATCACTTAAAACAGAAAGGAAATTGTTAAAAACGTATTAATTGTACGATGACATTGCCTATTCTGTTTTTCAGTACTGTAACAGGGCGAGGTGCCCTGTACATTGTTTTGTTTATTTATTTTTAGAACGGGGTCCCCCTCCGCCCCTGTGTCATTTTGTATTATTATTATTATTATGATTTATTATTGTATACATGACGGCGAGCGCCGCGGGGCTTTTTACTGTTTTTGTTATTTATGTATTTAGGACGGCATAGCTGATTGTTTTGTTTAGCGTGGATGGGTAGCCCCGTCCACAACACAATTAATAAACCCGTGCAGATTGTGGCCGAGGGGTAATAGGATGATTACTAATTAGTTAAACCCCTCGGCCATGATATAAGAAGCCTGCAGCTCTCGGCATTCAAGGCGGGTGTATGAGGAGCGAGAGTGGAGAGTGGAGAGTGGAGAGTGGAGAGTGGAGAGAGCTGAGAAAGAGAAAAACGAGTTTAAAAAGATCAGGATCAGTGAAGGCTATAGCTCAGCCTGACCTGTGTTTTATTTATTTATTTTGTGTTCGAGATTTGTTTTTGTTTACCCTTTTATTTTGCTCTGCGAGCACACAGTGTTTTTGTGTTTAAACTCTTGATTTATTTTTGTTATTTTTGTTGAATAAAAACGGCACAGCCTTTACCTGCAGTACTTTCCTGCTGTCAGTTTTCGTTCCTGCTTCTGCCTGACGTCAGACCACTCAGCCAACTTGTCACAAGTACCAATCAGTGATAATGAGAAAGCGTCTCCTGACAATCTGAAAACTTCTCTGTGCATTTTACACAGGCTAATGCTTATGTTTATATTAAGGAGGATTACATAGTAACCCTTTTGTAACAAAATAAGTGACAACATTTCATTTGATTAGAAAATGAATATGATTTAATATTATTACAGCTTAATCCGTGTCTCAGCCTATACTGTTGACTCAATTCACATTGCCGAAAGGCACTTTCTCATGATCATTGATTGGTACTGAAAAACTGTGTAGACTGAAAATAATGGAATAGGCAGGATATTTCATCATGGAATTGACAAGTGTTTAACAGGTTATTTTCTATTTTAAGTGATACCTGTCAGCTTATAACATGTTAAAGGGGGATTAAGATTTCCATTACATGAGAGTAGATGTTAAAACTTCATGCTGATTTGAACTCGGCTCTCGCCAAGATAAGCACCAACTAAGACGTAGCTTTACAGTAAACTAATGTGATCCATATGCGTCTCCATCCATTTACGTTTCCTTCCATATGATGATGTAGATATCCTTCTGTCTGGTGTTAATGGCTGAAGTGTAATGCTGGCTCCAGGGATCAGCTTATTTTGCCTCCCTGGCGCATCAGCACACACAACGGCTGCGATGCTGGCTCCGGGGATCAACCAAAGTGCGGCCTCCCCAGCGCATCAGCATGACAACCGTCTGGATTGAGCTAAGTAGGGTACATCTCTGGGGTTTTCAAGTGGGCACCTTCCATCCTCAGTGTTTCGCCGACTAGCCCACGACACCTCAAGAGGGCTCGACGGTGATTCTGGCGTCCCAGCATCACCCCCCTCCGTCCCCCACTCAACTCAGCCCAGCTTACTTACCTGTTCCCAGCCAGAATCTTTCCGTCTCAACCACAGCCAGTTGCTGCTCCTCTCTGCTGCTTCAGATAAGTTCTTCACTGTGCGACGCAACTCTTGGCCACTGAATCCGACGTCTCTGAGAAACCGGGTTGTAGAGTGTGCCACAAATCCTCGACAACCCACTTCCACTGGGTAAACTCGAACTCTCCATCCTCGCTGTTCCGCTTCAGTGGCTAGTTGAGCATACCGCAGTTTCTTCCTCTCATACGCCTCATCTACAGCGTCCTCCCATGGCACTGTTAACTCTACCAGGTGAACAAGGCGTGCTGATCCAGACCACAAGACAATATCTGGTCGAAGGTTAGTGGTGGCAATCTCAGGTGGAAAAATAAGCCGTTGACCAACATCTGCCAGCATATTCCAGTCTCTAGCAGCTTCCAGTTGTCCTGGGCGAGGATTGGTTTTAACACCTTTTCTTGGTGGTTGCTCTCCTGGGCGGAGGAATGTTGTCTTTTGTGTGTAATGTTTTGATGGAACAGGTGGCAACTTATTGGTCATGTTACGCTTGTCTTCCAATGCTAAGGCCAAACATCGCAGCACCTGGTCATGGCGCCAAGTAAACCGTCCTTGGCTAAGAGCCACCTTACATCCTGTCAAAATGTGCCTTAATGTTGCAGGTGATGAACACAAAGGACATGAGGGATCCTCTCCTACCCAGAGGTTTAGGTTCTGTGGTGATGGGAGAACATCATATGTTGACCTGATGAGGAAACTGATCCTGCTCTGTTCCATTGACCATAGGTCTTGCCAGCCAATCTTGCGTTGTTCCACACTCTCCCATCTCATCCATTCTCCCTGTTTGGCCTGGGAAATGGCCTTTATACACCTCATCCTCTCCTCCTGCTTTTGCACCTCGTTGACTACCAGCTTCCTTCTTTGAGCTGGGGCCGCCTTGTGCCATGTAGGAGGAGTTGAACTGAAACCAAGACCCCCTCTTCCATGCTGAACTTGCCCCATGATATCACCAATTCGAAGGGCAGCCTTTGCATCTTCCACAGCTTTCTTTGCCGTCCACTTTCTTCCAGTTTTCAACACAGGTGCTGCCTCCCTTACGCATTTATCGCGTGACTCTACTAATGTCATTTCCAGTCTGACCTTGGCGCACTTAAACTCCTCGGTTAGAGCAGAGACTGGTAGCTGCAGTATTCCTTTACCATAAAGTCCCACTCTGCTGAGGCAGCGTGGAACTCCCAACCATTTCCTGATGTATGAACTAATTAAAGCTTCCAGCTTCTCTACTGTTGTCAAAGAAACCTCGTACACAGTCAGTGGCCACAGCAACCTCGGCAGTAGACCAAACTGAAAGCACCAGAGTTTTAGTTTACCTGGTAGAGCGCAGCTGTCTATGCTCTTCAACCCTTCCACTGCTTGTTGTCTAACTTCTCCCACACGAACTGTGTCCTTTAGATCCCCGTCGTACCATCTCCCAAGACTCTTCACTGGCTTCTCAGACACTGTTGGTATTGCCTCACCATTAATGAAGAATGTTTTATCTACTACTTTGCCTTTAATTATAGAGATGCTCCTTGATTTAGTGGGCTTGAATTGCATTCGTGCCCATTCAATGTTATTGGTTAATTTGCCCAATAATCGATTAGTGCAGGGTACTGTTGTAGTCATGGTTGTCATGTCATCCATGTATGCTCGAATTGGTGGTAGTCGCATTCCAGAAGCCAAGCGCTCTCCTCCTACTACCCATTTTGATGCCCTAATGATTACTTCCATTGCCATGGTAAAAGCCAGTGGAGAAATGGTGCATCCTGCCATTGAAATACACATATTCTGAGAAATGCAAAGGGCTTTCCTAGTTGGATTACTATTTAACTACTTCAGATGGAAATTCCTGTTTCTGCAGTCAGGGCAGCTTCTAAACAAAACTCAGAAAAGCGGATTATCTGTGAAACGGTGAGGACGCTTATGGGGGATGCAGTGGGCTTAATGTATTGCAGACAATCAAAAGATAGGATATTTAATGCATGTCATCACCTTCAGGCTTCCCACCACATAATCTAAAATGAATGAGTCGTTTAATAGTAGAAAATGGATGAAAAGCTATTTCTTAGTATCTATTAATCCAAGCAGAAACTGCAATAGGAAAAAATAACAAACCAGACATATTAAATCGTAAGAAATTAAATGTTTTTTTTAATTGATTCTAGGAAGTAACCATTTAATAAACAGAAATACTAAGATGTAATGTTTTCAGGAAGTGCCTGCTTTGCAGATTGGACACTGCAGGATAGCATAGTGATAGAGAAAGAGAGAGAAGATGCCGTTTCTTAGGCAGAAATGGGGACTAGATTTGCAGCAGTAACCAGCAACACAAGATGTTTTGTGAACTGAGAATCTCTGAATTTTATATTATTGAATTGCTACTGTGTAATGTAATAATTATACTTGTTGTGTAGAAATGAAATTACAAAGACAATAAGATCATTTGTTCACAAAAAAGGGTTTTGAAAGTAAAAGATTCCACTCTGACTATATCACCACGAGTCTCTGCATTCACTTTCAATATGATATTAGATCAAACATTGGCAAAGTGAAGATAGAAACCCTGGAGCTTCCCCGTAGCTTGGAAGTTGGAAGTTATTCACAATATTTCCATACTGCCCCAGTTTAAGGACTTAAAAATCTGGCTCCTAAAGTATAGTTTACGACCTGTCAATTTTAATACGCGACTCAGTTTTGTTGCAGCCTTCCAGCAGAAGCATTTTTCTAAAGCTATAGAAACTGTGTTTTCAGCCATCCTGGTTGCCTTTCTATAACCGTTCTATCCCTGTGTAACTGGGGGAGACCTGTGCTGACTCTTCTGATGTGTTCATAGTGCAGGAAGAGGGCAGCAGCCCGTCAATATCCGCCTGTCGGTCATGGCAATGACACGGAGAGTGGGTGTGCGGGCTTTCCTTCTCTCTGAGTGGCTGAGAGGCGGGTCTTGGGGGAATTGCTGGCCCTATAAGTTAACATTCTGCTGTTCCCTCAGGTCTGCCCTCTGAGACGTAAAAGGCGTGCGGACGTGCTGGAGTAAAGGCTGCGGGGATGGAAATCCCAACAAGAAAAGAAAAGAAAACAATTAGCGGTAGCGGGGAAAAACCTTGGGCAGCCCCGATAAACAATGTATAGCAGGCTGAGGGAGCCGTTAGTGTAGGACGGAGACCCGGGCCGTGCGGGTAGCGACGGTTGGGGTGAAGCTGCCGAGCGCAGCACCTTTTATTTGTAGTTTTGTTTACTGTGTTTTATTTTCCCTGTTCCTTTCGCCTGTTGATTATTGTTGTGTTGAACACCTGTATTCTGTACCGTCCCCGGTATAGTTGTGGCTCTGTCGTTACCATAGTTGGTACGGCAGACCACAGACAACAGCGCCCTCTGCGGGCTGAAAAGAAATTACGCTCCCATAATAAAACTGGGCACCTGTGCGGTGTTCCCGAATTACTTCTCTGTGTCCTGTGTGTCAGTGAATTAACCACCACCCTTCCACACCCTGGTTCTCATTTGATACAGCTTTCAGCAGCGTGGTGTTTGTTAGATCATTAACAGCATCATGCATCATCTGAGAGTGCCCTTAATGTAACTCGGGAGAATTCTTAATAACATTCAAAAGCATAAAAAGATCCAGTAGAAAATGAGTATGCAATACCAACAAAGAAAGATGGTGCATCCCAGTGAACAGTTCCTATTGGGTGAAACATGGTGCATCCCAGTGAACAGTTCCTATTGGGTGAAAGATGGTGCATCCCAGTGAACAGTTCCTATTGGGTGAAAGGTGGTGAATCCCAGTGAACAGTTCCTATTGGGTGAAACATGGTGCATCCCAGTGAACAGTTCCTATTAGGTGAAAGATGGTGCATCCCAGTGAACAGTTCCTATTGGGTGAAATATGGTGCATCCCAGTGAACAGTTCCTATTGGGTGAAAGATGGTGAATCCCAGAGAACAGTTCCTATTGGGTGAAAGGTGGTGAATCCCAGTTTATTTATTTAGCAGATGCCTTTATCCAAGGCGACTTACAGAGACTAGGGTGTGTGAACTATGCATCAGCTGCAGAGTCACTTACAATTAAGTCTCACCCAAAAGATGGAACACAAGGAGGTTAAGTGACTTGCTCAGGGTCACACAATGAGTCAGTGGCTGAGGTGGGATTTGAACCGGGGATCTCCTGGTTACAAGCCCTTTTCTTTAACCACTGGACGGTACAGCCTCCAGTGAACAGTTCCTATTGGGTGTTGAGACCACCAAACTGATTTTCACTTGACGTACTGCAGGGTGGATTTGAACCCAGGTCCTCAGAGTTGAAAGATATGAGTCTCGTGAATTTCCCCACAGCATCATCCTGGTTCCTGGGGGCTCTCCTCTGCAAAACTGTATTAAAATATAAACCCTTATTCCGAGTGTCAGGCAGGCCCCATATTGCCTTTGTGATGTACTGTCCTAATGTAACCTCTGCATCAGGTATTTTGTCCTGTAATTAAGCATTCATAGAAGTGCATGAATTAATAACACTGAAGAAATTTTAAAAAGCTGCTAACAGAGCCTGCTCTTGAAATTTAAATAATGTCCAAAGGATTTATTAACCAGACTCAGGGGGTTCATCGGTAATGTGTAATTGTACATCCTGTAGCATAGTAAGATAATTATAATAAGAAGATGTGTATTGAATACTAAGTATTTGTCTTACTGGAACACATTCTTCTGTCTGTGTATTGAACCAACATATTTTGTACATTTTCGTATTGGTTATAAACAGCCAGACCATATTGGAAAGACTTCAGTACTGTGTCAGGTGCCAGAATGCTATTTTGTACCGTATATTGTCCCAATCCTCCAAAATATAAAAAAAATAAATAAATAAATAAAAATAAAACTACAAAGCAATGTTTCTGTACCATATAATCACATAACCAGGCTCTTTATGAGCATGCTTTACTGTACACTAGAATGGCAAGCTGGGACAGGCAGTACTGTGTTTGATAACACTCCACAGTACATTTCTGAGTGGATTAGATTTTCACTTTGTGCTTTCTCTTCAATGCTTTTCTAGTGTAATACAGTCCTGCATACAAGCCTGTACGCTGCTCCTGTGTATAAGAGCACTCTGTTACATGAGCACATGCACCTGTCTGCTCCATTACAGGGTACTGAAGGGTAATGTTAGTAGTGTGCAACTATAATGTTGTGAGCCACATGTACAATACAAACCAATACAGATCCATTGCATTAACATGGAATCATAGAAGTACGCTGTGCAATATGTGTTCCAAAGCATTGCTTGACATTGTTTTGCTAATGCTGTTAATAGTGTGATCAGCTATTGGCTCTGCTAAAGTTTCATCAGCGTTATACAGTATAATGATATTATAACGGCATACCAATAATGTTATACCAATAGTGTCTAAACTTGCCTGTAAGCTTAGAAACAATTAGAGCTCACAACAGGATGAATGGCAAGGCACCAAGTCAACCAAAACAATATATATATATATATATATATATATATATATATATATATATATATATATATATATATATATATATATATATATATATACAAACGTGCTCAAATTTGTTGGTACCATTACAGCTCATTGAAATAATGCTTCATTCCTCCTGAAAAGTGATGAAATTAAAAGCTATTTTATCATGTATACTTGCATGCCTTTGGTATGTCATAGAATAAAGCAAAGAAGCTGTGAAAAGAGATGAATTATTGCTTATTCTACAAAGATATTCTAAAATGGCCTGGACACATTTGTTGGTACCCCTTAGAAAAGATAATAAATAATTGGATTATAGTGATATTTCAAACTAATTAGTTTCTTTAATTAGTATCACACATGTCTCCAATCTTGTAATCAGTCATTCAGCCTATTTAAATGGAGAAAAGTAGTCACTGTGCTCTTTGGTATCATTGTGTGCACCACACTGAACATGGACCAGAGAAAGGAGAGAGTTGTCTGAGGAGATCAGAAAGAAAATAATAGACTAGCATGGTAAAGGTAAAGGCTACAAGACCATCTCCAAGCAGCTTGATGTTCCTGTGACAACAGTTGCAAATATTATTAAGAAGTTTAAGGTCCATGGAACTGTAGCCAACCTCCCTGGGCGTGGCCGCAAGAGGAAAATCGACCCCAGATTGAACAGAAGGATAGTGCGAATGGTAGAAAAAGAACCAAGGATAACTGCCAAAGAGATACAAGCTGAACTCCAAGGTGAAGGTATGTCAGTTTCTGATCGCACCATCCGTCGCTTTTTGAGCGAAAGTGGGCTCCATGGAAGAAGACCCAGGAGGACTCCACTTTTGACAGAAAAACATAAAAAAGCCAGACTGGAATTTGCTAAAATGCATATTGACAAGCCACAACCCTCCTGGGAGAATGTCCTTTGGACAGATGAGTCAAAACTGGAGCTTTTTGGCAAGTCACATATAGCTCTATGTTCACAGACGAAAAAATGAAGCTTTCAAAGAAAAGAACACCATACACACAGTGAAACATGGAGGAGGCGCGGTTATGTTTTGGGGCTGCTTTGCTGCGCCTGGCACCGGGTGCCTTGAATCTATGCAGGGCACAAAGAAATCTCAAGACTATCAAGGCATTCTGGAGCGAAACGTACTGCCCAGTGTCAGAAAGCTCTGCCTCAGTCGCAGGTCATGGGTCCTCCAACAGGATAATGACCCAAAACACACAGCTAAAAGCACCCAAGAATGGATAAGAACAAAACATTGGACTATTCTGAAGTGGCCTTCTATGAGTCCTGATCTGAATCCTATCGAACATCTATGGAAAGAGCTGAAACTTGCAGTCTGGAGAAGGCACCCATCAAACCTGAGACAGCTGGAGTAGTTTGCTCAGGAAGAGTGGGCCAAACTACCTGTTAACAGGTGCAGAAGTCTCTTTGAGAGCTACAGAAAACGTTTGATTGCAGTGATTGCCTCTAAAGGTTGTGCAACAAAATATTAGGTTAGCGGTCCCATCATTTTTGTCCATGCCATTTTCATTTGTTTTCTTATTTACAATATTATGTTGAATAAAAAATCAAAAGCAAAGTCTGATTTCTATTAAATATGGAATAAACAATGGTGGATGCCAATTACTTTTGTCAGTTTCAAGTTATTTCAGAGAAAATTGTGCATTATTCGTTTTTTGTGGAGGGGTACCAACAAATTTGAGCACGTCTGTATATATATATATATATATATATATATATATATATATATATATATATATATATATATATATATATATATATATTCCAACCCTGGCGATGGATGGCATATTTATGCTTGCCCTGAAGTCTTGTAAATAGACACTATCGAGTTTGTGTTACATCTAAAAGGAGTTAGTCCTCTTAAGTAAAGAACACATTGGTGACCATGGCAAATCAGGACTGACCATGATAATAAATTATGGTTAAAACACAATTCAGATACCTGGATTTGTCCTAATTCTGCAGCCTCAAGAGAATTTGAATTTGAACCCTTTTTGGTTAGTTGTCAATGTGTTTCAAAAACGTTTAAAATGAAACGTGTCACTGCAGCCAAAAAACATTTATTTTTTTAATAAAATTGTTATTACTGAATGCACCTCCTGAAAAGCAGTGACAGCTCCTCCTGTTTCTCACCTGAGTTCCGGAAGGAGAAAAGTTGTACAGGAAGTGATGAGCACATGTACGAAAACCCCCTCTGGAATTGAACATCATGCCCCACTTCCACTGAAGAGCATTAGAGTCTCATCCACTGAAGAGCAGCAGGGTCTCATCCACTGAAGAGCAGCAGGGTCTCATCCCCCACATCCACTGAAGAGCAGCAGGGTCTCATCCCTCACATCCACTGAAGAGCAGCAGGGTCTCATCCCTCACATCCACTGAAGAGCAGCAGGGTCTCATCCATTGAAGAGCAGCAGGGTCTCATCCACTGAAGAGCAGCAGGGTCTCACCCCTCACATCCACAGAAGAGCAACATGGTTTCATCCACTGAAGAGCAGCAGAGTCTCATCCCTCACATCCACTGAACAGCAGCATGGTCTCATCCACTGAAGAGCAGCAGGGTCTCATCCACTGAAGAGCAGCAGAGTCTCATCCCTCACATCCACTGAACAGCAGCATGGTCTCATCCACTGAAGAGCAGCAGGGTCTCATCCACTGAAGAGCAGCAGGGTCTCATCCCTCACATCCACTGAAGAGCAGCAGGGTCTCATCCCTCACATCCACTGAAGAGCAGCAGGGTCTCATCCCTCACATCCACTGAAGAGCAGCAGGGTCTCATCCCTCACATCCACTGAAGAGCAGCAGGGTCTCATCCCTCACATCCACTGAAGAGCAGCAGGGTCTCATCCCCCACATCCACTGAAGAGCAGCAGGGTCTCATCCACTGAAGAGCAGCAGGGTCTCATCCACTGAAGAGCATCAGGGTCTCATCCACTGAAGAGCAGCAGGGTCTCATCCCCCACATCCACTGAAGAGCAGCAGGGTCTCATCCACTGAAGAGCAGCAGGGTCTCATCCACTGAAGAGTAGCAGGGTCTTGGCACACCGTTGAGAAATCATTAGTGCGGCGTAAAGGGCTGCACAGCAGTACAAGCTGCCAACATTTGTATTATTATAATACAGAAAGAAGGAGCTATGCCAGAAAGCCTTTCTAATTTAGAAACAATAGTGCTAGTGCACAGAGACCTGCCCACCATGTTTCAGGAATCCTTGAGTAAGCATCATGAAGTTTATTTGAAAACATCTTACATTTACAATGCCATGGTTTCAGTTGTATTGTTATAGAAGTTGCACAAATATACTGTACAAGTCACTCTTCCTTTTCCAGGACCTTGACTAGAATACCTAGAAAGTGGAATTTTATGATGCACGACATAGTAATGATTATTATTAAAATGTCTGACTGGACAGTGATGAACAGGTCAGTGATATGAGAAAAAAAAAAAAAAAAAACTGTTTAGAGAACAGTCTCCTGACACTCCTTCTTTTTTATAAACAGTAAGTGTCTTACTGCTTGTGAACAGGAGAATGAATCTGCACTGCAAATCTACCTCCCAACCAGGAAGGGCGCTAGGTAAGGGTGGTGGTTGCTAGGTAACGCTGGTAGTACGCTTTCACAACGATGGGCCGACTCGATGGTAGGACGGAACCGGAAGTCGGCCATCTTGGTGAAAGGGCGTAGCTGTCTGCTGAACAGCTCCATTGTGATCAGCTGTGGGGCGCACTGTGATTGGATAGAGAGTGTGGCACCATACTGATCACGGGGAGTTTAGCAGTACAAAGGGAATGCAGCTACATTAATACGGCCCCTTATGCTGACAAGCTGAAGCACTGCGTTTGTTATTGTTTTTGAGTTGGCAGACTGAGACTGATTCGGGAGCTGAAACTGCGGAGCGAGCACTACCACCCAAAGCAACTGCACTGCCGTACCCCCTCAACCTGTTCCAGCACTCCGAGCACCTAAACTTGTACACCCCTCTCCACCCTTGCGTGCACCTTGGACTGTGATTCTTGTTTATTATTTCGGAACCTTTTTGTTTGGGACTGCAAGCCCACCGTTTGTGGCAGTAGGCTATTTCGGAGCATGTAGATGGTATTTGAGGCTGAGAGCATGCAGATGGTATTTGAAGCTGGGAGCATGCAGATGGTATTTGAGGTGGACAGCATGCAGATGGTATTTGAGGCTGGAAGCATGCAGATGGTATTTGAAACTGGGAGCATGCAGATGATATTTGAAACTGGGAGCATGCAGATGGTATTTGAGGCTGAGAGCATGCAGATGGTATTTGAAACTGGGAGCATGCAGATGATATTTGAAACTGGGAGCATGCAGATGATATTTGAAGCTGGGAGCATGCAGATGGTATTTGAGGCTGAGAGCATGCAGATGGTATTTGAAACTGGGAGCATGCAGATGGTATTTAAGCTGGGAGCATGCAGATGGTATTTGAAACTGGGAGCATGCAGATGGTATTTGAAACTGGGAGCATGCAGATGATATTTGAAGCTGGGAGCATGCAGATGGTATTTGAGGCTGAGAGCATGCAGATGGTATTTGAAACTGGGAGCATGCAGATGGTATTTAAGCTGGGAGCATGCCGATGGTATTTGAGGCTGGGAGCGTGCAGATGGTATTTGAGGCTGGGAGCATGCAGATGGTATTTGAAGCTGGGAGCATGCAGATGGTATTTGAGGCTGGGAGCATGCAGATGGTATTTGAGGCTGGGAGCATGCAGATGGTATTTGAGGCTGGGAGCATGCAGATGGTATTTAAGATGGGAGCATGCAGATGGTATTTGAGGCTGGGAGCATGCAGATGGTATTTGAAGCTGGGAGCATGCAGATGGTATTTGAAGCTGGGAGCATGCGATGCAGACAAATCTCAGAAATAAAAGTTTATAACTTTAGTTCAGGATGAAGTACTGCCCCACACTCATTACATCATTTACTAACCAATCAGAAGATTATAAATAATCCTGCCAAGCAGTTTGTTGCCAAATGACTCATCTGTATCAGACTCTATAACCATCCATACAAATATAACTATTTTCAGCAGAAAAATGACTGTTGTAGAAGAGCTTTTCAGCTAGTGCCTATGTCTGTCAGGGACCCATTCTGCCAATTCACATGAAACCATTTAACTGACAAACAGAGGTCCTCCCAGGCATCTGGACAGACAGCTGGACATGGAGACTGAACTGCTCCCTCCCCAGACACTGGGTAAACCACAGTACTATAGCTTCCCCTGATTGTTTCAGGGTCACTAATGGCATAGCAATGTCAGGTTATGATGAAACACCACAGTCTGGCAATGGTTAACCATTAGAAATCAGGGCTGGCCATGATAATAGCTCATAAAGAAACCATGGTGTAAAATATGGTGTAACATGGTTTAAAACATCATCCAGTATCTGGGTGAACCCCCAGGATGGCGGGCTTCAGGGTTGTTGTGCAGCAATTAGGGAAAGCTCAAGGGTCTCTGCTTTTAGAACCTGTCAGGAATACCAACATTCAATTTAAGAAAGAAAAAAAGAGGCAAATCGAAGCATAAGATGCTTGAGAAGCCTCAAACGAATACAAACTATATTTGCTTTTCTTGTGATTCTTTATGACTAACAAGAATATATTTGAAATACAGTACCTCATCTAAGTAATACATCCGTCTTTGCATGCGTCATGATTACAAAGCAGTGAACACACATACATGTATCTGTTTGTTCTGGAGTGTTGATTGCATGCTAAATCTGTACTGACAGAGCAGCACAACCCACTCACCAATACACTCACACACTCACGTCACAAACTTAAGTGATGGGGATGTACAATGCAGAAGAATGATTGCTCAATTATTACACCTCCTGCTGTACCACTGTAAAACGGCATCTTTAATCATTCTACTCAGATCTTTACAACATAATTTAGGCGTAAGAAATATTATTTATAAAATGTGTTTTATACAGTTATACGTTATTATAAGGTTATATTTCATCAATGTTTACAGATGCAAGCCACTAAAAAAACTAAATCTTTATTCAATTTGCTGTTGCTATCCAAACTGGATCAAAACAGGGGCTCAAATCTCACTTCTTTGTTTGTAGATTAGATGCTATTACAACCTTTACTGACAACATGCATTAATTGATGCTGAGTATGCAACATGCCCTGCAGGTTGTAATAAAAATAGATTACAAGACATGAGAAGCTAGCAGCTCGTTGACATACAGAGAAACCATTTCCAGTACATTTCCACATGACAGCAGAATAAACCCCTTTCTGGTGCAGGCTTCACACTGTAAACCCAGATGAGAAGTACCGATTACTTTAGATCAACAGGGGGAAGGGGAGATAGCAGCATAGTATTGTGGGGTCAAATACTGTAACCACAGTAATCATTTGACATCACACAGTATAACTGGATTTCATTTAGGAAACAAAGAGGGAAAACAGATTTTACTGCTTTTTCATTTACAATGTATTTTCATGTATGTCATGTGGACAGTGTCTTCTTCACATTCAATGGGGAGTTCACAACCCTAACTCCCCCTGCGCACCAGTGTAAAGGCTTTGATTAAACATATTGAACATCTTGATGAATGTATTCATTCTCTAGTATATAGCTATGGAAATCATGACATTCTTTGGCATGGCAAATCACTGCAATATTATTATTATTATTATTATTATTATTATTATTATTATTATTATTATTATTATTATTACTATTATTAGTCGTAGTAGTAGTAGTCGTAGTAGTGGTAGTAGTGGTAGTATTATACGCGGTGAACGATTACTTTTCTATAAACGTCAGTGTTTTACAGTCTTATTATACATTTATAATAAGATTGTCCATGAATAATAAGGTTGAGGATAAAACTGCTAACCTTGATTTTTAAAAACAAATTCTACCACCAGTACATGAACACAGCAAAACATGGTCAATACCAAACCAAACAACAATGGTCTGCAGATGTTATGTTCTGTTGCAGGAGACAGGGAGACATTTGTGGAAGAGCAGAATAACACTAAATTTAGTGAGAACTTAGCTCAGCCACATGCCCTCCATGGGATGTGAGGCAGTGTATTATTCTTATTACACTATGTAACACAATTTTTGTTCCTGGGTAGTAAGTGTTATTTCCTAATTGCTTATGCCTCAAAAGTATAGAAAATGGCTATTATTCCCCACAAACTTTGCTTTTGTGACCAGGACAGTGATATTTTGAAATTTACCTATTTCCAGTGAGAAAACGGGCGAATTTGTGTCTTTTCGTTCACATAAAGTCAGAAAAAAACAACATATGAATCCAAATTAACATGTATTTATACTAAAGTAATACAAAAATGATTACAAAAGATTTAGAAATTAGTAGTTTTTCGAGATTTACGATTATACTGTAAATCACTTTCACGAATCAGCCCCCAAATGTAGTCTCCCATCATGTTCTCGTTATACTGTCCTTGGTAGCGGCGTTCAAAGTCCAGTATATCCTGGTGGAAGCGCTCGCCTTGCTCCTCCGAGTACGCTCCCATGTTCTCCTTGAATTTATCAAGATGAGCATCAAGGATATGGACTTTGAGGGACATCCTACAGCCCATTGTGCCGTAGTTCTTCACCAGAGTCTCAACCAGCTCCACATAGTTTTCGGCCTTGTGATTGCCCAGGAAGCCCCGAACCACTGCGACAAAGCTGTTCCAAGCCACTTTCTCCTTACTAGTGAGCTTCTTGGGGAATTCATTGCACTCCAGGATCTTCTTTATCTGTGGTCCGACGAAGACACCGGCTTTGACCTTTGCCTCAGACAGCTTAAGGAAGAAGTCTTGAAGGTACTTGAAGGCTGCCGACTCCTTATCTAGAGCTCTGACAAATTGTTTCATAAGGCCCAATTTGATGTGCAGTGGTGGCATCAGCACCTTCCTGGGGTCCACCAGTGGCTCCCACTTGACGTTGTTCCTCCTCACAGAGAACTCGGTCCGCTGTGGCCAGTCCCGCCTGTGGCAGTTCTCCTTGGTGTCCCTGCTGTCCCAAAGGCAAAGATAGCAGGGAAACTTGGTAAAACCGCCTTGGAGACTGTGGCAATGCGCCCCGCCCCTGTGTGCATTTGTCTGTTATGTGTTGTATGTTGCGTGCGTGTGTTAATGTTGGTGTATAGTCATTGATACACGGGATATAAACGGGTCTGTGTTTCACGTGTGATTTTAAAAAGGTAGATTTGTATTTAGGCACGAGGAGAGCACAAATCACTTCACGTGCTGATTAAATGTAATATGTGAGCACGGGGTTGCACAGAATTAATTCACGTGCTGGGATTCAAGTGAATAATTAATTAGTAATTGAATCCCAGCACAACAGTATAAATAGGCACATTTTTAGTCACTGGTGGTTGGGTGTTCGAGAGTGGAGAACGGGTGTGGAGAAGGAGAAACTAAATAGTGAAAGAAAGCGTAAATATAAGTGTTGTACTCACCGTGTTTGTTTGTCTCTCCGTGCACCGTTTGTTAAGTGTTTAGTACGTTTTGTCTATTTATTTTGGCTACCAGTGCCGTGTCCTGTTTTTGTGTTCCAACCTTTTATTTTCTGTTCTGTTATTAAATGCTGAGCGCGATCACGCGCTCAGCCTCACCAAACCCCAAATCTCTGTCTGTTTATTTCCTGCTTCTGGTCTGACGCCACCCACTCCGGCCGTCTTTGTGACACGTGGTGTCATCGTGGGATAATAGCGCCTCCAAGCGTCAGACCAGGAGAGGGGGTTTTGTGAAAAAAATAAATAAAAAAATAGTAAAGCGAGGATGGGAAGAAAGAGCTGCAGGAAGCAGCAGAAGCAGCAGCAACAACAACAGCTGCAGCCCTCATCCTGCATGCCGGGCTGGGAGGAGGACAGCCACAACGGGGCAGTAGCCACCCCTCTACCCCCACTGCCACCGGGTTCCCCACCGTCCCGGGAAATATGGGACTGGCTGGTGCACCCCGAGGGGAACTTCGCCAGTGACCTCCCCTGGGTTATTCACGCACTGCAGATGCGAGATGGGAAACGATGGGAGGACTGGGAGCAACAGCACAACCCGGCATCCGTTCGTGACCTCACCATGGTGGTGCTGGGTTACCTAGCTGCAGACATGGGAGGGATGCCTTCCAGTGAGCAAGAGGGAGAGGAGCAGTCGCTGCCCTCTCCAGTACCTGAGTGGGAGGAGCCTGAGCGTCCACAGCCCGAGTGGGAGGAGCCTGAGCGTCCACAGCCCGAGTGGGAGGAGCCTGAGCGTCCACAGCCCGAGGGGGAGGAGCCTGAGCGTCCACAGCCCGAGTGGGAGGAGCCTGAGCGTCCTACGCCTGAGTGGGAGGAACCCGAACGTCCTACGCCTGAGTGGGAGGAACCCGAACGTCCTACGCCTGAGTGGGGGGAACCCGAGTGTCCACAGCCAAAAGGGAGGAGTCGGGGCGTCCACAGCCCAAAAGGGAGGAGGTCGGGGATGATGGCTGGGAGGTTTTTTTAAAGAACCTCGCAGCAGAGTTATGCCCTGGCTGTGGGGCTTATGGGCACACGTTAGCCATATACCCCACCCAGTATGAAGAGGAGGAACTAGCGCCCAGACGGGGGGACCGCGAGCGTCCAGCGCCCAGACGGGGGGACCGCGAGCGTCCAGCGCCCAGACGGGGGGACCGCGGGAATCCGAAGCCTGAGAGGCAGCTGTTCCCACCTTCACCAGCAGAGCAAGAATGCCTGCTGGTTTCCCCATCACAACCAGCAGAGGTAGAATGCCTGCTGGTTTCCCCAGCACAACCAGCAGAGGTAGAATGCCTGCTGGTTTCCCCAGCACAACCAGCAGAGGAAGAATGCCTGCTGGTTTCCCCAGCACAACCAGCAGAGGAAGAATGCCTGCTGGTTTCCCCATCACAACCAGCAGAGGAAGAATGCCTGCTGGTTTCCCCAGCACAACCAGCAGAGGAAGAATGCCTGCTGGTTTCCCCAGCACAACCAGCAGAGGAAGAATGCCTGCTGGTTTCCCCAGCACAACCAGCAGAGGAAGAATGCCTGCTGGTTTCCCCTTCAGAGGCAGAGCCGCACCAGTCCCCTGCAAGAGAGGCAGAGCCGCACCAGTCCGCTGCAAGAGAGGCAGAGCAGCACCAGTCCCCTGAAAAAGGGGGAGACGACACGCTGCTCCCACCTCAGTCGCCAGGAGACTACACGCTGCTCCCACCTTCACCGGCAGGAGCAGAGCAGCCGGAGCTGGGTTTCGCTGCCGGAGATCGTGGGGGAGGTCCGGAGACCTGCTCCCACTGCAGCAGTTTCACTGCCGGAGATCGTGGGGGAGGTCCGGAGACCTGCTCCCACTGCAGCAGTTTCGCTGCCGGAGATCGTGGGGGAGGTCCGGAGACCTGCTCCCACTGCAGCAGTTTCGCTGCCGGAGATTGTGGGGGAGTTCCGGAGACCTGCTCCCACTGCAGCACTTGTGCTGCAGAAGAGACTGTGGCCGGAGCCCCGGAAGAGGGAGCTGCCGGCTACGAAGAAGAGGGGAGGTCAGGAGACCATTCCCCAAGCAGCTTTTCCGCTGCCAGGACTGCCCCGGCTGAAGGAGTCAGTCTGGGAGCTGTCGGCATGTCTGCTGACAGCATGGCCAGTAGCAGCCTGGCTACTGGCAACATTGCCACCTGTGGGCCCACTGAAGCCTCCCTTCCCAGCCCGAGACTTTGTCCTGGACTGCTGGATTTTTAAGGGGGGAGGTGGCCGTTGAGGCCATGTGTGCTGCGCACAAGGGGGGGATATGTGGCAATGCGCCCCGCCCCTGTGTGCATTTGTGTGTTATGTGTTGTATGTTGCGTGCGTGTGTTAATGTTGGTGTATAGTCATTGATACATGGGATATAAACGGGTCTGTGTTTCACGTGTGATTTTAAAAAGGTAGATTTGTATTTAGGCACGAGGAGAGCACAAATCACTTCACGTGCTGATTAAATGTAATATGTGAGCACGGGGTTGCACAGAATTAATTCACGTGCTGGGATTCAAGTGAATAATTAATTAGTAATTGAATCCCAGCACAACAGTATAAATAGGCACATTTTTAGTCACTGGTGGTTGGGTGTTCGAGAGTGGAGAACGGGTGTGGAGAAGGAGAAACTAAATAGTGAAAGAAAGCGTAAATATAAGTGTTGTACTCACCGTGTTTGTTTGTCTCTCCGTGCACCGTTTGTTAAGTGTTTAGTACGTTTTGTTTGTCTATTTATTTTGGGTACCAGTGCCGTGTCCTGTTTTTGTGTTCCAAGCTTTTATTTTCTGTTCTGTTATTAAATGCTGAGCGCGATCACGCGCTCAGCCTCACCAAACCACAAATCTCTGTCTGTTTATTTCCTGCTTCTGGTCTGACGCCACCCACTCCGGCCGTCTTTGTGACAGAGACCCATCAGGAATGCCACCATTTTGAAGTCTCCTATGACCTTGATGCCATCTCAGAAAAATGCAGATATGTATCCACTTAGGCAGCTGGAACTAAACTGAACTGGTGGGCTTAATGCCCCTGTATTTATACTACTATTTATATTACTGGAAAGTTCTAGAAAGTTCTAGAAGTTACTCCAAGTTTACTCAGCACTGAATCTATCTGGAATGTTCTGGAAAATAGGTAAATTTCAAAATATCTCTGTCCTGGTCACAAAAGCAAAGTTTGTGGGGAATAATAGCCATTTTCTATACTTTTGAGGCATAAGCAATTAGGAAATAACACTTACTACCCAGGAACCAAAAAAAAAAAAAGAAATTGTTACACGGTGTTATTATTTATTCCTTAGCAGACACCCTTATCTAGGGCGACTTACAATTGCTACACAATATCACTGTACAAAGTATTGCATTACAAAATATAAGATTGTAAAGTATCACATTTCAGAATCTCACATTACAGATAAGAGCAGTTGTAAAGTACAATAAAATCAGTAGCAAAGGATCAAATTCAAATAAGAGCAAAAAATAGAGAAGAGCGGGTTCGACTAAGAGCAGTCAACTTATATTAAAACTATTTGCTTATATGAGTAAAGTCCAGTATGAGCATGTAGTAAGTATGATAAATGAATGAGAATGATTTCAAATAAGAGCAATGACAAAAAACGTGAATATGGATACCTATAAGAGTCAAGTCAAATACAAGATACAGGAAGTAGTTATAATTAAGAGCAGTAGTAGAATGCAAGACTGATTGCCCTCTGAAAGCCAAGGGTCTTGAGTGATTAGGACATTATCGAACTTCACCCTCCGTAAAAGCCAAGCAAACATTCTACTTCAATTCTTAGTAATCAATAATACATATAGTTTTCACATGCCCTCTCCCCCCGCCCACAAAAAATGTTAATAAAATAATTTAAAAATTAATTGTATTAAACAAAATAAGTTCTACAGTTCTGCTTGTTCTACAGTTCTGTCTGTTATGCCATCATGTATTATAACAAATAAAACACACCATCACTGTACATGTAAGGGTGTAACTCTATCAAGGGTTTCTGGTGATGTTGATACATCTCTTGAGCTAGCGCTCTTGTGGTTTTTATGGTACCAGAAGCCCTCGATAGAATGGCACCCTTATTATGCACAGTTAGGTGTACATTATTCCTAATATATCATTAGTATGGCTTCCCAGTCAAGGGGAGACATTCTGGCTTTGTCAGCATTCTACTTCCACTGCGTTTGACGCTTCTAATATCATTTTGCATATCCATTTTTGGGTTGATGGCTGCAGAACAAAAGTCCCAGAGGGCTACAATTTAACAGTCTTTAAATTAATAAACCCTGCTGCATAAAAACACAAGATTTCCAAACAGGTCTTGTCAAATAAAACAACTTCAGTGGATGAAAGCTGGTATTTGCATCTCAACTAATTCAATTAGAGCACAGCAGCACATCTTTACTAGCTAGCTGCTGTGATAGCTCTTTGCAATTCAAGCCATCTTCCCATGAAATCACTGCCTTACTTGCACATAGTGACACATGACCTGCCTCAGGCTGCACCTGACTGATGGAGGGCATCTTTCAGACATAAAAAAAGACGAAATGGAGTGGCTTGCCCCGAGAGCCTTTATTCATATTTTCTATTCTATTTATTAATTATAAATACAACATATGGCCTATAACAGTATAATCTGAAATAATTAAAAATATAATAAATATTGATTTAAAATGGACACATTTCCTCAGAAACAACATGTTATTCATTCTTACCTGACACTCCCCCCCTCCCATTTAGTTTTGTTTGGTTTCTACCGCCACCTCCCCTTGTTTTGGCTAGAGGTGTCTGCTCTGAACATTCTGACGGCTGAGACCAATGAGCCAACTTATTATGGAAAATACAATGTGAAAGAAAAAACAGTAAAATATGTTATCCTTCTTTGTTCCCTAACTGAAGCATGTGAGTTGTTGAGAAGAAAAAATGATGTGTCTGTGACTTTTCAGAGGCCCTGAACAGTAAAATATGGGCTTCTGTGGCTGGCAGTCATCCAGGAACTGCGTGCCTAGCATTGTCAGGCTGATCAATCAGACAATAACTCTCCCCAGCAAGACACCACACCAAACCAGCTTTCTGAATTAAAACACTGTGGCTGTGCAGAGACACCACACCAAACCAGCTATCTGAATTAAAACCCTGTGCAGAGACACCACACCAAACCAGCTATCTGAATTAAAACACTGTGGCTGTGCAAAGACACCACACCAAACCAGCTATCTGAATTAAAACACTGTGCAGAGACACCACACCAAACCAAATATCTGAATTAAAACACTGTGGCTGTGCAGAGACACCACACCAAACCAGCTATCTGAATTAAAACCCTGTGCAGAGACACCACACCAAACCAGCTATCTGAATTAAAACACTGTGGCTGTGCAGACACCACACCAAACCAGCTATCTGAATTAAAACACTGTGGCTGTGCAGAGACACCACACCAAACCAGCTATCTGAATTAAAACACTGTGGCTGTGCAGAGACACCACACCAAACCAGCTATCTGAATTAAAACCCTGTGGCTGTGCAGAGACACCACACCAAACCAGCTATCTGAATTAAAACACTGTGGCTGTGCAAAGACACCACACCAAACCAGCTATCTGAATTAAAACCCTGTGGCTGTGCAGAGACACCACACCAAACCAGCTATCTGAATTAAAACACTGTGCAGAGACACCACACCAAACCAGCTATCTGAATTAAAACCCTGTGGCTGTGCAGAGACACCACACCAAACCAGCTATCTGAATTAAAACACTGTGGCTGTGCAAAGACACCACACCAAACCAGCTATCTGAATTAAAACCCTGTGGCTGTGCAGAGACACCACACCAAACCAGCTATCTGAAGTAAAACCCTGTGGCTGTGCGAAGACACCACACCAAACCAGCTATCTGAATTAAAACACTGTTGCTGTGCAGAGACACCACACCAAACCAGCTATCTGAATTAAAACACTGTGGCTGTGCAAAAGGTGGCCATCTTGCTCCAGGCTGTTCTCTTACTCTTGACCCAAGATGGCTGCCAGCCTCAGAAACAAATATTTTACTGTCACTGCTATTTCAGCAAAGATCGTTTGAAGCTTTGAAACTGTGAATCTGGGTCTCAGATAGATTTTTCAAGCATTTAAAATTCAATACAAAATGCAGAGATATGGTTCTTTGTCTGAAGGCTACATTTATTAAAAAAAACGGTACGGTTGCTTAATCATTATCTTACCATTGCATCTTTGCTTAAATGAACTGCTTGAGACCCAGGGAGGGTTCTCTGCTCTGTACTGTGCTCTTATCTGAAACTCTGTGCTCTCAGTCTAAAGCACATTTGTATAGCCAGGCCATTGCAGAAATGACACAGTACCTCTGGTTGTTTTGATTTAATTTGCAAGGCAGCCCACAGGAATCAATGAAACACTAAACAGTGGCGCTTTTGCCTATTTTGAAAAAACGTCTTAATGAGAGATGAAAGGTTAGCAGCAAAGAGATGTACATTTTACTACTTTGGCAGGGGGAAGCCAGAATGAAACAGCAGTTGCTCTATTCACATGATAATTATATGCACAGGGTTTACACACACTTTATTATAGGATATAAGGACGCTCGAAAGAAAGGGAAGTACGGTTCTGAGATTGTCACAGTGAGGGGGGTGGGTCTTGCTTGCCCCAAAGACTCTCACAGCGTCCTGCGAGACAGTCAAAGCAGAGAAAGTACTTCTTGATGTTACATTTATGTTTAATGCAAATCAAATAAATATGTGTTTGTTCAACTTGATCCCCCCTTTGATTTATTTTGTAATATTAATCAAAAGTCAGCAAAGCACTCGCTCAGTCAATTAAAAGTTCACTATTTACATTTCAAAAGGTGTGTGGCGAAATGTCACTTTATGTTAAAAACTGATGTCATTTGATTGCTTGTATTTATGACTGCATCTTAACTCTCACTCTGTGTACATTAATTTGTTGGACCTTTACAGTTTCCATAATTGTCTTTTGTATGTTTTAAAGCTATTTTAAGCACAGCCTAATTGAATATCACACATACAGTGCCTTGCGAAAGTATTCGGCCCCCTTGAACTTTGCGACCTTTTGCCACATTTCAGGCTTCAAACATAAAGATATGAAACTGTGATTTTTTGTGAAGAATCAACAACAAGTGGGACACAATCATGAAGTGGAACGAAATTTATTGGATATTTAAAACTTTTTTAACAAATAAAAAACTGAAAAATTGGGCGTGCAAAATTATTCAGCCCCCTTAAGTTAATACTTTGTAGCGCCACCTTTTGCTGCGATTACAGCTGTAAGTCGCTTGGGATATGTCTCTATCAGTTTTGCACATCGAGAGACTGAAATGTTTGCCCATTCCTCCTTGCAAAACAGCTCGAGCTCAGTGAGGTTGGATGGAGAGCATTTGTGAACAGCAGTTTTCAGTTCTTTCCACAGATTCTCGATTGGATTCAGGTCTGGACTTTGACTTGGCCATTCTAACACCTGGATATGTTTATTTGTGAACCATTCCATTGTAGATTTTGCTTTATGTTTTGGATCATTGTCTTGTTGGAAGACAAATCTCCGTCCCAGTCTCAGGTCTTTTGCAGACTCCATCAGGTTTTCTTCCAGAATGGTCCTGTATTTGGCTCCATCCATCTTCCCATCAATTTTAACCATCTTCCCTGTCCCTGCTGAAGAAAAGCAGGCCCAAACCATGATGCTGCCACCACCATGTTTGACAGTGGGGATGGTGTGTTCAGGGTGAAGAGCTGTGTTGCTTTTACGCCAAACATAATGTTTTGCCAAAAAGTTCGATTTTGGTTTCATCTGACCAGAGCACCTTCTTCCACATGTTTGGTGTGTCTCCCAGGTGGCTTGTGGCAAACTGTAAACAACACTTTTTATGGATATCTTTAAGAAATGGCTTTCTTCTTGCCACTCTTCCATAAAGGCCAGATTTGTGCAGTATACGACTGATTGTTGTCCTATGGACAGAGTCTCCCACCTCAGCTGTAGATCTCTGCAGTTCATCCAGAGTGATCATGGGCCTCTTGGCTGCATCTCTGATCAGTCTTCTCCTTGTATGAGCTGAAAGTTTAGAGGGACGGCCAGGTCTTGGTAGATTTGCAGTGGTCTGATACTCCTTCCATTTCAATATTATCGCTTGCACAGTGCTCCTTGGGATGTTTAAAGCTTGGGAAATCTTTTTGTATCCAAATCCGGCTTTAAACTTCTCCACAACAGTATCTCGGACCTGCCTGGTGTGTTCCTTGTTCTTCATGATGCTCTCTGCGCTTTAAACGGACCTCTGAGACTATCACAGTGCAGGTGCATTTATACGGAGACTTGATTACACACAGGTGGATTCTATTTATCATCATTAGTCATTTAGGTCAACATTGGATCATTCAGAGATCCTCACTGAACTTCTGGAGAGAGTTTGCTGCACTGAAAGTAAAGGGGCTGAATAATTTTGCACGCCCAATTTTTCAGTTTTTTATTTGTTAAAAAAGTTTGAAATATCCAATAAATTTCGTTCCACTTCATGATTGTGTCCCACTTGTTGTTGATTCTTCACAAAATTACAGTTTCATATCTTTATGTTTGAAGCCTGAAATGTGGCAAAAGGTCGCAAAGTTCAAGGGGGCCGAATACTTTCGCAAGGCACTGTACATGGTGACTATAGAAATATATTAACATAGCCGAAATTGTTGCATAGGACAAGAAGCCAACCAGCTCCAGTTAGACCTGCCTCGAAATCTTCATATATCCTGGACTGTTTGAGGATGTATGAGTCGTGTGCTACGACCTCATTAAGAATCCTCAGTTTCACACCACACACCATTTGTACATTAATGAAGTGGTAATGCTTCCTGTTACGAAAGCCTTGTTCTATATCCTGGGGTGGTGACAGTGCCACGTGGGTGCAATCAATAGCCCCCAATACATTAGAAAAGCCAGACACTTCATAAAAGGCCACTTTTATATCATGGAGAGCATCTGTCTCTCTGGGACAATAGATATAATTCCTGGTGCGTTTCAACAGGGCATTCAGTACCTGCTGTAAACACCAGGAAAACGGGATTGGGATATCCAGCCAATATCTGACACAGTGTCTGAAACGACCCAGATGCTAATAATGTAGTGTGCACAGCAATGTCACTAGACCTGGCAGTGCATGACTCCTATCTGGAAGTGGCTCTAGATCAGATATGACTAGACCTGGCACTGCGGGACTCCTATCTGTAAGTGGCTCTAGATCAGATATGACTAGACCTGGCACTGCGGGACTCCTATCTGTAAGTGGCTCTAGATCAGATTGGATCTTCTCCTACAAGTAGGGGCCCAGAAAATTCACTGTATATTTAAAAGAAATTCATGAATGAATAAAAAAAAAACACATTTCACAGTGTCACAAAACCACCATTTTATTTTTTTTAAAAAGAAAGGAATTCACCAGAAAACACTTTTTCTATTTACATTATATTCTACTGATATAAGTTGCCTATGTGTTATTATCATTGATAGTTAATCAAGAACATCACCCAAAAACCAAGGCTGAAACATTTTAGCTCTTTAAAATGTACATTGTAACATTGGAACTTAAGTCGCTATTGAAACAATCTTTAAAAATGTAACAAACTTTTACTGGAAACAAGACGTTTGAAATGGTCTGTGTTGGCTGCAAAAAAAAAAAAAAGTAAGAAGCAGACAAAATAGATTTTTTTAGAAACAAACTTGAATGACATATTCAGCAACATTTGAGTTTTGTAAACCTTTAAAACATATGTAGACACATTAATTAAAAAAAATAAAGTGTAATTCCCATAATTATTTCCATTACACAAGAGTAGATGTTAAAACTTCATGCTGATTTGAACTCGGCTCTCGCCAAGATAAACACCAACTAAGACGCAGCTTTACAGCAAACTAATGTGATCCATATGTGTCTCCATCCATTTACGTTTCCTTCCATATGATGATGTAGATATCCTTCTGTCTGGTGTTAATGGCTGAAGTGTAATGCTGGCTCCAGGGATCAGCTTATTTTGCCTCCCTGGTGCATCAGCACACACAATGGCTGCGATGCTGGCTCCGGGGATCAACCACAGTGCGGCCTCCCCAGCGCATCAGCATGACAACCGTCTGGATTGAGCTAAGTAGGGTACATCTCTGGGGTCTTCAAGTGGGCACCTTCCATCCTCAGTGTTTTCTCGACTAGCCCACGACACCTCAAGAGGGCTCGACGGTGATTCTGGCATCCCAGCATCACCCCCCTCTGTCCCCCACTCAACTCAGCCCAGCTTACTTACCTGTACATCAGCGTTTCTTTCTTTCTATTGTGCTTGAGATCCCCAGCCAGAATCTTTCCGTCTCAACCACAGCCAGTTGCTGCTCCTCTCTGCTGCTTCAGATAAGTTCTTCACTGTGCGACGCAACTCCTGGCCACTGAATCCGACGTCTCTGAGAAATAGACTATTAATGCTTATAAAATATAAAGTAAACACATTTAGAAATATAAAATTCATATGAGAAAAATGCATTATGTATACATTTAAAATGTGACATTTAATATACAGTATGTATATTAAATAAAAAACAAACAATATTGTAGACAAGCATGGCACTGGCACTTAAAATCGCCTTTATGGATTAATAAAGGAAGCAACACAATTCATTTCATAATACTCTTTTATTGAGATTTTACCATTTTTTTCCATTTACACCCATTCATTTCATTCATTTTACATTTCTTTTAAAGATGACATTCATGCATACAGACATACATTTTGTTTTAAAAGCATTTAAAATACATTTAAAAACACCAAGACAATCGTGCTTTGTACATGGTTAAAACAGACACAGATTAAAATCAACATGAAAAAAACCTGTGCTGCTTTAAAAGTGACTGGAAAAAAAGAACCATCTATAAAAAACCAGTGCTTGTGAGGGCCGGGGAGTGCTCTCTAAAAAAGTTCAAAAGTGAACATAAAACAGAACAATAAAACTACAGAACTAAAATAGGGACAGGGGAAAAGGGACAGTGTATAAAACAGTGAGTTAAATTTCTAAAATTTTAAAACACTTAAAATGTAACTTTTAATAGTTAACATTAAAAATCTTTTAGATACATAAACAAAAGAAAACAAAATCAAATAAACCATTCAAAATAAATCAAATAAAAATCCATTAAACTGAAACAAAAAGACTACATAAAACCAGGGCACCGTTCAAAAACGGTCATGCCAGCTAAAAAGGGCGGAATGCTGGCATGACAAAATAAATAAAAGGCTTAGCGGTGCCCCGTAGTCCCGCTCCTAGGAGCTAGCGGTTCCAGTTTTTTCCTTCATTCCATCTTGACGTCCTGAAGTCCGGCGATCCTCCACTCC
This sequence comes from Acipenser ruthenus, assembly GCF_902713425.1. NCBI lineage: Eukaryota > Metazoa > Chordata > Actinopteri > Acipenseriformes > Acipenseridae > Acipenser > Acipenser ruthenus. The sequence goes on from NC_081204.1 coordinate 19,576,783, forward strand.
GCGCAGGCCTTGTCCTTCCCGAGGGTCCGGATGTCCAGAATTACAAAGTCCTTAATAAGAGTTTGTGCCCTTCTGGTCGTGGTGATAGTGTCTAGCTCCTGCTTGTGGTAGACACAGATGTTATGGCCCTCCCACAGGATCTGCTTGACAACATTGATGACACGCCAAACGCACTTAGCTGTGTAGCGATTCCTCCCGCAGGCCCATAGAGCACAGTCTCAGCGGTCATCTTGGCCGTGTCAGCAAACCTGTTTAGGAAGACAGAGACAGAGACCCAGACACTGCCAGCCACATCACACTCCCAGAAGATATGGGCTGGTGTTTCTCTCTTGCGGCACTTTGCATAGGGACATGTTTCTACTTGGGCTAGTCCCCTCCTGAACATGAACGCTCGAGTGGGGAGTGAGCTGTGGACGGTGTTCCATGCTATATCCGTCTGGACATTACTGAGGCAGCTGTGAGACACATTCTCCCAGATTTTTTGGCTTTGGGTGAGGGAGAAAGCAGCTACTTTTTTAATTTCCTGGGAACCGGCAAGATATTTAGTTACAGCCTTGTATTCCCAGGAGGCCAATTTTGCTTTATCTAAGCCCAATTTATATATGGTGTCCCTTAAGGTTCTATAATACAATGGGGGGTCCCAGGAGTACGGCACGGTGTTATCAATAGTGCAGAGGCCCAAGGCCCTGAGACAGGTGGCAAAATAGAAACGATTCATGTAACATACCTTCCTGTCCAGGGCCTGGATGTTCTTGATAGTTTGCGTGAGCCCCTGCACTCGGGTGAGCTGCACAACGTCCGGGACCCCCTTACCTCCCTTCTTGTCGGCTTTACTCAAGATGGCTCGCTTTACCCTCTCCATCTTGCTGCCCCAGATAAAGCGGTGGATAATGCGGTCCACCACTTTTTTGGTGGTCCTGTCTGGGGGAAAGATTTTTCCTACATAAGAGAGGATGGGGAACAGTATAGACTTGGTTATTAATACTCTACCCGTCATTGTTAAGGATCTTGTGCTCCATCCGCCAATCTTTTTACGGACCTGGTTAATGGCCGCCGTCCACCTCTGGGCCCCCGAGCTATTGTTCTCGAAAATGAGGCCCAGAATCTTGATTTTGTCCTTTTTGACAGGGTACATGTCCGACAGTTCCCTATCTACCTGCCCATTTTTAGACACGTAGACTTCGCTCTTGGACTTATTAATCACTGCCCCGGTCGCCGTGCAGTACTTCTCTAGGATATTACTAATCCGAGGTACCAACGATGTGTTGGTGCAAATTAGTGACACATCGTCCATATATGCTGTTGTTTTGACCTGGACCCTGTTGGATCCAGGCAGCTGGAAACCAGTTATATTGGTATCCCTACGAATTGCCTGCAGGAGGGGTTCAATGACACGACATATAGCAGTGGGGATAGTGGGCAACCCTGTCTGACCCCTGACTGGATAGATATTTTACCAGTCAGGTGTCTGTTCACCAAGACTCGGGTACTAATGTTTGTATAGATAGTTTTAACCCACTCCCTAAGTCCAGGAGCGAATTTCATCTGGTCCATCACTTTGTACATATATTCATGGCTTACCCTATCGAACGCCTTCTCCTGGTCAAGGTTGAACAGGCAGAGGGGATGGTTCCATTCTCTAGAATAAGCCAGAATGTCCCTTGTTAACATTAAAATATCGGTGATGGACCTCCCTGGGACACCACAAGCCTGGTCGGGGCTAATGACCAAAGGGAGGTGTACTTGTAGCCGGAGCATCAGAGCTTTGGCTAGTATCTTGTAATCCACGCAAAGGAGGCTGATTGGGTGCCAATTCCGTAGATCTTTAACTTCCCCTTTCTTATGAAGGAGAGTAATTACACTCTCCCGCATAGAAGGGCCCAACCGCTTCTCCCTGTAGACCGCTCTGTAGACCTCCGCTAAATGGACTTTTAGCGTGTCCCAAAAAAGATGGTAATACTCACCCGGGATGCCATCTGGACCTGGCGTCTTACCGGTGTTCATGGTCTTAACCGCCTGGGTGAGCTCCTCCAGCGTGAGTTCTGGGTCCTTCTCCTCCTCCTCCTCCTCGTCCCGCACTGAGTCAGGCTCCAACTGGCTCAGGAACCACTCTATCAGGGTGTCATCTGTAGCTTTGATGTTATATAAGTCCCTATAGAAGTTCTCTACCACTTTTTTCACTCCCTCACTATCCTCTACTATCCTCCCACTGCTGTCGAGCATGGAGGACATCAAGTGCCGCTTCTCCCTCGTTTTCTGGAAGAAGAAGCGGGTACACTTTTGCATTGTGCATGACCTTTCGTTGTTCCTCCCTACAAAGCAATGAAAGATCTAGCTTGGTCTGGGCTATTGCGTCGCTTACAGGGAACCCCCGAAGCTAAAGCAGGCTCAGACGCTGGAGGGCAGCATTCAGGTGTTTATATTTGGCCCTCCTTTCTTTTGCTTTCCTCTTGCCTGCTGCTATGAAATAACCCTTAGTTCTCATTTTGACCATCTCCCACCACTCTATAGGGGAGTTGAATAGGTCACGCAAAGTGGTCCACTCAACAAGCCTGCTCTTATAGGCTGCAGCTATGGAGGGGTCGTCGAGTAAGGAGATGTTTAATTTCCAGACCCCTGACCCCATCTGGGAGGTCTGGGGGACCTGCAATGTTACCTGCAGGAGCCTATGGTCAGAGAAGAAGACGGCCTGGGTGTCTACTGCCGTCTTCGTAAGGGAGCTGGTATGCAAGACGAGATCTATACGGGAGAAGGAGGTCCCAGATGAGCTCACCCAGGTAAAGGGAGGCACCAGGTCCTTAACTGCATCACACAGGGAGAAATCAGATATTACGGAGGACAAAACTCTACTAGAGTGGTCGTTGCGTGGCCTGCTCCGGTCTACGTCCCTTAGAGCACAATTCTAGTCACCTGACACGATGACGGGTACGTTCCCCAGCAGGAGTGGATGCAGCTGTGGAAAAAATTGAACTCTTTCGTTTTGGTTAGTGGGTGCGTAGACATTGACCAGTCTGAGGGGAGTGTTGTTGTATGTCACATCCACGCTCAGAATTCTACCAGGTTCTACCTCCCTGCTGCTGCGGGAGGTAATAAATGGGTTTTTAAACAGGATACCTACTCCGTCGGCTCTGGCTATGTTGGAGCCCGACCAGAAGGAGTCCCCCAGGGTCCAACTCTCCTTCAGGTCCCTATAATCAGGGCTCGACGAAATACCACACTCCTGCAGAAAGATGATATCTGCTTTCAAGTTAGCTAGATAGTTTAGTCCATCAAATCTTTTTTGTGTCTCCCTGATGCTCCTGACATTAACAGACACACATATCAGGGCCATCAGGGTAGCTAACAAGAAAAGGAGTCGCTGCGTCCACCCCATAGCGACTATGATTGGGAGGTCGGGACACTCTTCCTACTCTTAGCTCTACGCTTGCTACGAGGGGGCTTGGGCTTATTTGCAACTCCCATCACCCCTGAGAAGGTATTCACTGCTGCCTCGTCCAAGAAGGCACCGTCTTTGTATGCACAGTCTGTGGAGTTGTTTGGGCTATTCAACTCCCCACAAGGTAAGTCTGGTGGAACTTGCTCAGGGCCCCTCGGAACGTGTGGGTCAGCTTTGTCCTGGGGGGGGGGTTATGACAGCCTTCTTTGGCTGTTACCGTCTGTTGAATTTGAGCTGTTAGACGACTTCTGGCTTACCGCGTCCAGGGGTATTCCCATGTCCTCCAGTGCTGTATCTAGGAGGATCTCTAGGGGGCCCCTGGTTTTGCCCATACAAGGGAGGGGGTCAAGGATGCTTTGAAGGGAGGCCCTTCGCTTGAAGAGGGTCATTGCTACCGAGGTACTGCTGGTCAGGGAAGGTGTTGACCCCGACCTCTCCCTCGGTGCATTAGTGAACACCTCTTCTGCGAGGTGTGCTAGGGTTTGTGTTAATGACTGGGAAGGCTGGCTGGGGATGCCCTGGCTGGCTGCTACCTGCCCACTAGGCGGTAGTGTAGCCGTCCCACTCGCCTCCGTCTCTGCCTGCGAGGGCAAGACTGGGGACTTTGTGTGGACATTAGCTGGTTTTGGATCTATGGGGGCCACCTGCAACTTGCTGTCTTTGATCTTTATCTTCTTTCTTTTCCCCCCCTCGTCTCTACCCTTTCTTTTCCCCACCCTCGGCTGGTTCTTCACTCCCTTCCCTTCCTTCTCACTCACTTTCACTGTCGCTTTCGCTTTCCTCCCCTACAGACTCAATCCTTATGGCGTCATAACGAGAGCCGAGGGGGAGTGCTGGCGCTGAGAGGGCCCTACTCAGGGGGGGGCCGCTGCTGGGTCCGGGCTCCCTCCCTGCCTCGTGTTCTGTATCAGAGGAGCTACTGGAGGAGCTAGTGGAGTAGCTGTTGTACTCTCTCTCTGGGCTGGGGGAAGGGGTCCTCGTAAAACGGGACATGTCTCGGGTGAGGGGGGTGCTGGTGATGATGGTGGTGCTGGAGTCTGGGTTTTTGATGCTGTTGGTGGTGATGTGGACGGATCTTTGTTACTTGCTCCCTCTTCCTACTCAGGCCTAGGCTTGTTGGTATTTGCCTTACTGGCTCTGGCCATGTTGGCATAGGAAGAGGGGCAGTCCTTAAACAGGTGCCCCTTCTTTCCACACAAATTGCACTGCCTCTCTTCTCTGCAGTGGCTGGTCTCGTGGGGGGCGCCGCAGTTCCTGCACTTGACTACAGTACATGCGGCCACCAGGTGTCCTAATTCCCCACATTTCCTGCAGAGTTTTGGCATCCCATTATAGAATACCAGCCCTCTGTTGGGCCCTAACACTATGGAGTTTGGAATGTGGCGGACGCCTCCAATGCCCGATGGATCAACATTGAGGCGTACCAGCCACTTTCTGGCTCCTGTCCAAACCCCATCTTCGTCAGTAATTATTCTCCCTTCTGATGACACCCTCCCATAGCGGTTAAGCCATGTTGTAATGTCATAGTCGCTAACAGCCTCATTGAAAAACTGGACAGTAACAACTTTCATTTCTCTTCTGTCAGTGCATCCACACAAAATTCTTTGTATGGAGCGAGATATTTATTCTCCCCCCAAAAGGACCACATTTCTTGTAATTTTTGGGGGTTCCTAAAACTGACCTCAAACACTTCCTTAAGCCCTGGCAATTTCACCAAAACAATTCAAGTCAGAAGGGGAAAAACCCATACCCCTCTGAAGAATGGTCCGGCTGAACTCCAGTCTCGTCAGTCCTGGTTCCGTTTCCTCTTGCTGGTTTCTTGTGAAGCGCACCGCATTGTGCCTCCTGGTCTCCTGGGTTGGCCGGAACTCCATCCTTCAGCTGGCTCCTCCGATTGGGGTGGGAGAAGCCTCTGGACGTCCAGGTTGTCTCTCTCTGCGGAAAAGAGACAACGTAAGCAGCAAATCTGGGCAGTTGAAGGAACTATTACTTTAGTCCCTGAGGAGATGGTCGCCTCGCAAGAGAGACCCCCTCCCCAGGTGAACGGTGTCCTTCCCTGGCGGAGTAGGGGGCGCTGCTTGGCACCGAGACCACGCAGGAAGAATCGTGGCTGTGACGCCTCCTCGGGGTCCGGGGCCGCCCTCTGCTCTTCCCAGATGGCGCCCTCTGCTGGGCGCCGGCTGCGCTCTCGGTCTGGATCTCGATCACGATCAAGGGCTGGGGATGAGGTCGTCTAGGTCATCAAAGGGTCCTCAAAGGTTGTCTGGATGGTAGGTCCTCCTTCTCTCAAACTCCAGGAACGTCTGGAAAAGCAGGAACCGCCTGAAAAAGAAAAACTGCTCTCAACAGTCAACAAAATCTTGAAAGACCCTCTTCCTGGATTGGGCAAGCCAAAACCAGACTGAGCATTAGTATAATACCAGAGGCATTATTTGGCAGAACTTCCCAACAGCAGTGACTCTCCACTCACTAACACAAACACATGCACACAGGCACCTCCCCACTCCTGTGGACTCACACACCTCTCAGGGTGATTTTCACTGATTAATAACAAATCACAGAAATATGCCCAAATGAACCATAAACATGTAAAACGATAACTTGAACAATTGTCACAAAAACAGTAATCAAATATTTACAATAATCAACAAATAATCACAGTTTCCACACTAAAATCCCAACCCCCAGTGTCCTTTGCAAGCAACTAATTTACATGCGCCTGCTCCAGCAATATCCATATATGACAAATACATATATAAAACAAGCAAGATGGGCTGAGTGGCCTCCTCTCGTCTTATGTTCTAATGCTCTGTATAATAAATACATTGGTAAATATTCAATTAAAACAAGTAAATAGATGTTTCAATACAATTAAATATATAATTTGCCTGGTGTTCTCTCTGCCTCGCTTCTCCCACGCAACTCCACTGCTCCACTCACTCCACTGGCTCCCGATCACCGCTCGCATCCAGTTCAAGACTCTTGTACTAGCCTACAGATGCCTTGACCAGACTGCACCCAGCTACCTCCAGACCCTCATCTCTCCCTACACCCCCACTCGACCTCTCCGCTCCTCCTGCACTAGAAGACTGTCTCTACCTCCTCTACGCTCCCCTGCCTCCAGAGCCCGCTCCTTCTCCACCCTTGCCCCGCAGTGGTGGAATGACCTTCCTACATATGTCAGGACTGCCCAGTCCCTGACCAACTTCCGGCGCCTCAAGACTCACCTCTTCAGACAGCACCTGTAGAACTCCTCTTTTTTTCCCTCTGGACACTCTTCCTTAAATGCGCTTTACTTGCTCTTATCTGCCCCCTATTTTACTGCATCTAATCCTGGACTTTAGAGTACCGTAATCTGTCAAGTGTTATTTAATCTGTAGTATTTTGTATTTAATGATATCCTGATGTAACTATCACTGACACTGTTATCTGCTCCGTTATTGAATCGTATTTTGTCATACTTGTACTTGCTAGAACCAAAGTCATTGTATTTATCTTGCTCTTAATTGTATTACTTGTACTGTGATTCTTGAAATTTATTTTGGTTTGACTGTAAGTGGCCCTGGATAAGGGCGTCTGCTAACAAATAAATAATAATAATAATAATAATAATAATAATAATAATAATAATAATAATAATGTATGTACTGTATGGTATATATATTTAGTTAATGTTTTATCAATGTCTAAGGTCAACATCACATTATACATTTCAAGGAAACTTATGAATACATTCTTAATATATTTTTTATTCAGTTCCAAAATATACACCAATTTGTTACTAAATATATTTTTTAATTTATTTTAATATATTTAAACAGCATCCATAAATATATATATATATATATATATATATATATATATATATATATATATATATATATATATATATATATATATATTTAAATGTATCACAAATGTAAGACAAAAACATAATATATTTTAAATGTATGGTAATATATATATATTAATAACAACATATTGTAAAATATATCTTTAGTCACTTAAATAAAATGAATGAGTAATGCATAAAAATACATAAAAAATATCTGGTGCATTTGGAATATATTTTAAATATAATTTAATAAGCCATATATTTATTTTATATGTTGAAAATATTAAAATCTCAGTGTCACAGTTTTTATTGGTATTAAACGAATTCGCTATATATAATCCTAGATATTTAAAAAAGATCAATAACAAAGATTTGAAAAAAAGTCGTTGGGGAGACTATTGATTTTGTTCCTTTTATTGATATCTGGTAACATTCAGACTATTCCGGGCCCGGACCTTTGTGTAAAAAAGTCTTTCCATACCGGCTGATTCTGCAATTAGGCATGGCCTTGGCTTTCTCCATATTAATGCTAGGAGTCTTCTTCCGAAATTAGATTTGCTAACAACTTGGTTTATAGTAGCTAAGCCTGATATTATTGTAATTTCTGAAAATTGGTTAAAGCCCTCTGTCCCTGACAGTGCTGTGCACATTGGTGGCTATAATATCTATAGAACTGACTGTAGCTATACAGTTTAGGGTTTCCAATAATCCCTGAATTGTTCTAGGCTGTTATAGGCCTCCTTCTGCAGTTAGTGAAACATTATCAACCCTGTCAGATTCTTGATCTAAATGAATTGATTCAGAGATGATCTTCATTGGTGATCTAAACTGGGACTGGCTTACTGTAAAATCAGAAGGGTTTACAGAACTTTGTGACTCACTAAATCTAATCCAATTAATAGACACCCCAACTAGACTTGATGATAAAAAACCTGGTAGTGATACCTTATTAGATGTTATGTTGACAAATTCTGTACATGCTGCAACTGGAATTTTTTCAAATGACTTGAGTGAACATTGTAAAATATAATGTACTGTATGTGTTAGGGACACCAAAATTCCTAAATCTAATCCCTGTATTGTATTTAAACGTTGTTTTAAATATTTCTCAGAGCAGGCATTTTTACATGATATATGTAGGGTTGACTGGGCTAGAATTATGTTAATTCCAACAGTGGAGGGTGCTCTGTTGGTGTTTCAACAGCAGTTTATTTTAATATGCTCCCATTAAGCAGTTTATAAACATGCTCCCATTAAGAAGGTAAGAATTAAAGGCAGAGAAAATCTATGGTTCTCTTAAGATCTTGATGAACTTATTCATCGAAGGAATAAGTGTTGGGCTCAAGCTATGAAGACCAAAAACACACAGGACTGGTGTGAATTTAAAGAAATAAGTGTACCTTAAGTGTACAAAGGGGAAGCAGCTACATCAGTACAACCCCTTGCACTGAGAACGTAACCTACGGCCGGAGTGTTTGTTTGTTTTGTTACGCGTTGTTTGTTTTGTGTTTTGTACAGGAGGAGTAAGGAGCCAGGGGCTGCAACCACAGAGCCACCTCACGACACCAGCACTCACCATCACCCCATGGATTGGAAAGCACACTTTCATGCACAGGACTGTGGATTGGGGATTACTTGTTGTTATTGTTGTTTTGTTTTGGCCTGCAAGCCAGCCATGTTCCCCCCCAATACCATCACTTGTAGAGGGGCGGTCCTTTTCTGTTTCCTTAATAAACACAGACTTTTTGGGTGTACAGTACTGTTTGGACCTTCACTTTGCTCACCGTACCACTCGCACCTGTCACAAGGATGTAACATGTCTAAGAGATACAAATGGCAAAACCATAGATGAAGAGAAAAAAATAGAAAATATATTAAATTATGACTTTTTTTTACAAAGTTTTTACAAAGGAGGATATGGACAAACATGCGCCACATATCGACCTGTTCCGATCCAGTTTTAAATAACTTTGGCAGAAGTGTTAAAGGGACTAGGAGCTCTTAAAATAAACAAATCCTCTGGGTCGGATAAGATCCTCCCAATAGTACTCAAAGAAATTAAAGAAGTTATTTACAAACCACTAACCAAGATCATGCAACAGTCTCTTGAGACAGAGGTTGTAACGACAGACTGGAGAATTGCAAACGTAACACTAATCCACAAAAAGGGAGACAAAACTGAACCAGGTAACTACAGACCAATAAGCCTGACTTCTATCATATGTAAACTTATGGAAACTATAATACGACCCAAAATGGAAAATTACCTATATGGTAACAGTATCCTGGGAGACAGTCAACATGGTTTTAGGAAAGGGAGATCGTGTCTAACTAACCTGCTTGATTTTTTTTTGCAACATTGACAATGGATAATTGCAAAGCATACGACATGGTTTATTTAGATTTCCATAAAGCTTTTGAGAAAGTCCTGCATAAAAGATTAATTCTCAAACTGAACACAGTAGGGACTCAAGGAAATATGTGCACGTGGATTAGGGAGTGGTTAACATGTAGAAAACAGAAAGTACTGTAACCTCCTGCCAACTCTTTGTTCCTACTGGCCATGGGAACTGGGGGTTGACAGCATAGATTATTTTCCCTGGATCCATCGGACAGCTATGTTCATAAAAAAAACAAAGAAATTGCTAAATGGAGTTCTTTCTCTCTATTTCTGGAACTATCGGGACTGAACTGCATTTCCGGGGGAACCTTTTAGGCAGGAGGACGAAAACAAGTAGGAGAGCACATGGAGAGAGAGAGGGAGTTTAGAGGCTGCTGTGTAGCAACGAGCAGAACAGTCGAGAAAATAAATGAACAGTAATAAAAGATAAAATAATAATTCTCGGTTTGAGAAATATTACTCGAAAGTATTCGAGTTTGGAAGGTGACACATATATCCGAGGAAACGAAGGATGTTCTAAAAGAAACAAGAAACTGTCCAAGACGAGGGAAAAAAAATAATAAATAAAAAATAAAAAAAATAAAATATTTGTGTGTGTACTATACCTACCGCATATCTTGTTCAGGGAATTTCATTTTTGATTCCAGTGGATTGCTTTGGACTGAGTTAAAAATTAAACTTCATTGCAACAGAGGACGAATATATATTTTTTTGATCACACACATTGGATTAAATAAAACAAACTGTATTGTTTTGCGACCATGAAGGATTGAACTATTACTACACAAAAGGGGGATTTATTTTTTAAATAAAACCAACTGACATTTTGTTTTATTTTTCAATTATACTAAAGAAATTAAACGAGACTTTCTAAGATATTTTATTTTGGGGATCCCCTGTTGATATTGTAATAGATTAAAACCGTGGTACCACTGAATAGATAGGTAAAAGAAAAAAGAAAAAAAACGCATTTTTGTTGTTGAATATTGTAATATTATTTTTGAATAAGAAATGCATATGAGTGTTTACAACTTTAGGTGGAGGCATCGCGCTATGTGTATTTTGGGTTATGCAAATCAGACACTTAACCATTATGTTAATTTAACAGTAACACATGATCTTTGCAGGTGTAGCAGAACTTGCCTGTTTATTGCATACAGTCCTACACACCAAGGTCTCTAATATTATTTTTAAAAAATAGTGAACCGAACCCAGGTCCCATATCTCTCCCTTAGTATTGTGAGGCGCATTGAATCGTACTGAGCGGAGAAGTGGGGTCACAGTACTTAGAGGAGAAGCCTCAAAATGGAGCGAGGTAACCAGTGGAATACCACAGGGATCAGTAATAGGCCCTTTTCCTAATCTACATTAATGAAATTTGCAGATGACACAAAAATAGGAGGAGTGGCAAACACCATTGCAGCAGCAAAGGTCATTCAAAATGATCTAGACAGCATTCAGAACTGCGCAGACACATGGCAAATTACATTTAATATAGAAAAGTGTAAGGTACTGCACGCAGGCAATACAAATGTACATTATAAATATCATGGGAGATACTGAAATTGAAGAAGGAACCTATGAAAAAGATCTAGTTTATGTTGACTCAGAAATGTCTTCAGCTAGACAATGTGGGGAAGCTATAAAAAAGGCCAACAAGATGCTCGGATATATTGTGAAAAGTGTTGAATTTAAATCAAGGGAAGTAATGTATAACACAGCAGGGAGGGGGTTAATATCCTCCCTGCAGAAAACATGTGTGTATGCACATTTTGTTAATTTGCTTATTGTTTTATTGTTAATTATCACCTGCACCTGGCTATGATTGTAAATTAGAGCCAGGTGCAGGGTTTATAAGGAGAGCAGTCAGTCTGCTCTAGGCTGCTAAGGAGAAGGAGGCAGAAAGGAGTGCTCTGCTTCCTGGCAATCGTGAGGTAAAATGCTGCATTAAACCTGTGTGGTTTTTGTTTAAGGTGTTTGGCAGGTAAACGGTTTAGCCGTCCTGCGAGTTAGTCAGGGACCTGCCTGTCTAGTTAGTGCTCGTAAAGAGCTAAGTGTTTGTTTTGTTTATTTTGGTTTTTGTGACTATTAAAAAAAATAGCGCAACAGCGCTTTTAAAAATCAAGTTTTGTGTGTGGCTGGGTCATTTAAAGTGCTGAAAAAGAACCAGAAGGACTAAAACCCTTCACATATGGTGGCAGCGGTAAACAGCACTACTGACCCGAGGACAATAAAAATGGAGACAGAAGACTGTTTAGAGGTGATTAAAATGCTTAAACAGGTGGTTGCGGAACAAGAAGAGGCCAACCGCAGGCAACGAGAAGAGAATGAGAGGCGAAGGCTAGAGCGAGGGTTCCCCCCCACAAAAACAGACAGAACAGACAGAGTTGGAACTGCTGATCCAGAAGACGGACTGGGCTGCGCTGAAATGGGAGTGGCCTGCGGCACAACCAGAACCGTCTGCAACAAAGCAAGAGCTGGGTGAGGAAACACCGGTAGTGGAACCGGAGCCGCTTCCGGAGGCCAGAGGGGAGGAGCCGCCGCTTCCGGAGGCCAGAGGGGAGGAGCCGCCGCTTCCGGAGGCCAGAGGGGAGGAGCCGCCGCTTCCGGAGCCCAGAGGGGAGGAGCCGCCGCTTCCGGAGCCCAGAGGGGAGGAGCCGCCGCTTCCGGAGCCCAGAGGGGAGGAGCCGCCGCTTCCGGAGCCCAGAGGGGAGGAGCCGCCGCTTCCGGAGCCCACAGGGGAGGCGAAAAGCATACAACCACCACAGCCCCGACCACCACCCCTACGGTCCAGTCCGGCGTCGCTGCGTCCGGTCCCTCGCCCCTTGCTCCTGGACACCCTGCCGGTCTTCCTGGACCTCCCTATGCTGGACCTAGAGCCCAGGAGTCTGCAACACTGGCCACAGCTCTGCCCCTGGTTCCCTGCTCCGCTCTCCCCGAGCACCCAGACGTCGCTGGGCTGCTGCCAGACGTCGCTGTTGCGCCCCCTGTTGGCTGCTTCGCTTCCCCTGGGTGATCGGACTTCACTGCACCGGTTCCCAGGGGAAGACCTCTGTCCACTGCTGCATCCTCCAGTGCCCCGACCTACGCTCAGGTCGCCCCTGTCAGCCTGTTGGGGTCCCTCGTCGCCGGTGCGCGGTCCTTACCGGGCTGGGACGTGGACCGATCCACCCTCATGTCCGCCCGTGGAAGAGGGCGAAAATTGACATTTGTGGACTCGAGGGTGGGTGGTTGTGTTTTAGGGGAGGGGGTGGCCTTGGAATGGCCGATCAGTGTTGCACACTTGAGGGGGAGGATGTGTAACACAGCAGGGAGGGGGTTAATATCCTCCCTGCAGAAAACATGTGCGTATGCACATTTTGTTAATTTGCTTATTGTTTTATTGTTAATTATCACCTGCACCTGGCTATGATTGTAAATTGGAGCCAGGTGCAGGGTTTATAAGGAGAGCAGTCAGTCTGCTCTAGGCTGCTAAGGAGAAGGAGGCAGAAAGGAGTGCTCTGCTTCCTGGCAGTCGTGAGGTAAAAAAGTGCTGCATTAAACCTGTGTGGTTTTTGTTTAAGGTATTTGGCAGGTAAATGGTTTAGCCGTCCAGCGAGTGAGTCAGGGACCTGCCTGTCTAGTTAGTGCTCGTAAAGAGCTAAGTGTTTGTTTTGTTTATTTTGGTTTTTGTGACTATTAAAAAAAATAGCGCAACAGCGCTTTTAAAAATCAAGTTTTGTGTGTGGCTGGGTCATTTAAAGTGCTGAAAAAGAACCAGAAGGACTAAAACCCTTCACAAATGTTAAAACTGTACAATGCATTAGTACTGTAAGACCACATCTAGAATATTATTATTTATTTATTAGCAGACGCCCTTATCCAGGGCGACTTACAATCGTAAGCAAAAACATTTCAAGCGTTACAATACAAGTAATACAATAAGAGCAAGAAATACAATAACTTTTGTTCAAGCAAAGTACAAGTTTGACAAACCACAATTCAATAATACAGCAGGTAATAGTGATAGTTACATCAGGATATGATTAAATAGTGATAGTTACATCAGGATGTGATTAAATACAAACAGGAGTTCTACAGGTGCTCTTTGAAGAGGTGAGTCTTAAGGAGGCGCCGGAATGTGGTCAGGGACTGGGCAGTCCTGACATCTGTAGGAAGGTCATTCCACCACTGCGGAGCAAGGGTGGAGAAGGAGCGAGCTTTGGAGGCAGGGGAGCGTAGCGGTGGTAGAGCTAGTCTTCTAGTGCAGGCGGAGAGGTCGAGTGGGGGTGTAGGGAGAGATGAGGGTCTGGAGGTAGCTGGGTGCAGACTGGTCAAGGCATCTGTAGGCTAGTACAAGAGTCTTGAGTTCCGTTCTGGTCACCTTGCTAAGAAAAGGATATTGCTGTTCTAGAAAGAGTGCAAAGAAGAGCAACCAGAATTATTCCGGGTTTGAAAGGGTTTAGAAGACTATGCGGCGATCTGATTCAAGCATTCAAAATTATAAAAGGTATTGACATTTTATTTTTCACTTTGACATTATGGACTTTTTTGTGTTGATCAGTGTCAAAAACTCCTAATTAAATCCATTTTGATTCCACATTAAAACACAATAAAATGTGGAAAAGTCCAAGGGGGGTGAATATTTTGAGAGCCACTGTATTTCAAACTTTGCACATGATTCATAACAAATTAGCTTTATATACAGTACTGGGCTTGTTTGTATCTGAATATCTCATAGGGAGCTCAAAGCAACCCACAAACACATGCGTGAGTCTCAACGGGGCTGACGGACCACCCTGTAGTGAATGAACTATCCAAGGAGTGCAGAAAATATAAACTGTTCACAGCGCTGGGAGAATATATATTTTTTCCCTCCATAATGAATTAAAAAGTGCAATGCCAATCACATTGAACATAAAAGCTTTTTTTCAAGTCTGCAAAACATGAAAGTGCCTAACTTTAGTTTGAAGCTGGAAAATGAATACCAGCTTTACTGTCACCGTGCACAGGCATGAAAATACTGTAAAGTGACTACATCTGTATTTGCCACCACCTTTTAAATTTTCTGTGCAAACTCCATGGCCGAACATGTATAGGAAAATTAAAACCGTTCTCAGTTCTTCTCAGTGCTGTGAAAGAGCTGGAAATGTCGTCTCAGCACTCCGCTCCAGCAGCTCCCCCGCTACACTCCCCTGCTCCATGTATAATTGGCTCGCTCCGCTCCGCTCACACTCTCTGACCTCAACGCAGGGCCGGATTAACCAATATGCCATTAACACCATTCGCCAGAATATGCATAGGGCCCCCAAAATATGGGTTAGCGTAGGGCCCCCGCGTCCTTTAATCCAGCCCTGCACACAACACGTGCCATCGTACCAATGTTAATATTATATTATTGAAAATTGTATAACAGTGCACAGCAGCCTAACAATAAAATATCTGTAACTTTTT
The DNA here is from genome assembly GCF_902713425.1 of Acipenser ruthenus. Lineage (NCBI taxonomy): Eukaryota > Metazoa > Chordata > Actinopteri > Acipenseriformes > Acipenseridae > Acipenser > Acipenser ruthenus. The sequence continues at coordinate 19,591,888 of NC_081204.1, forward strand.
TTCCATATGGTTTATTTTAAATGTTCAGATCACTTGTTTTGACAATGGTGATCACTATATTTTGAAATGAGTCTGTTGTGAGTTTTGACTTGACCGCAACAAGCGTTCAATAACACCTTGTTGCCGACAGCATTTTGCTGTCGTTCAGGTTTATGATTAGCAGGTTGACATTCAGAACCGATGAAAACTTTATGCTAATGAGGTATTCATTAACCTTTATCTCAATGTGTTTAAAAATTTCCTTCAGGAACGAATGTCCTTGGAGCTTAACAAAAGATGTCACTTTGAGTAGCAACGGTTGTTAAATAAGCGGCTATGGTCCAAATCCGATCATGTACTCCTGTTTTCCCCTTACGGCAGCTGTTAACCCTTTATGAATAGACCTCTATAAGTAGACTGAAATGACCTTTGCTCAGTAATTCATATTCATACCTCCCCTTCTGAACACCGCTGCTTCCTATGTCTTGAGATGTATGGGTGGAAATATATAGAGTATTTAATTAATCTGCATTGATGTTCTTGAGCAAGAGAATGGTCTTATAATAAAGACATGGTGGGTTTCTGGTGCCATATACCAAGCATGGTCTTGAGGGGGTTGACCATGGGACACTTTGACCAATTCAGGGTTGATCATGTTAATAGCTAATGGTTGAACGATGAAAATAAGATGGCTTAAAAGTGATGCACTCTCTGTGGAGGGCTGCAGGTCTGAAGTGGGCTGGGGTAATGACACCAGCAGGGAATACGGTGATGAGAAACCCAATGCACACAGGATTCATTCTGTCATGTTGTGCATGAATTCATTGCACTTCTAGGACCATATTTTCAAAGCGTTTAATTAATTAATTATTTTTTGAACAAGGTAAAAACATTGGAAAAGTGGATCTGTTGTGCAGAAAATAAAGAGTGGACTCCAACGCAGGTTAGTTAATGAGAGATTGTGGCAAAGTGGTGAATTGGTAGCAGGTGTATATCAGGTGCAGTACGGATGCAGTAATTCCAAGAACAAACAGACAACAAAGTACGGGTGAAATTATGGTTTGAATGATTATAACTCCAATGGTCTGATAACCAGCCAGAAAACAATAATGAGCTGGCAATACACAGCAATGTATATTGCACAGTAATCAAAAAGGGTTGCAGTCCCCTGAACAATAAACACGGTACAAAACACACACAATTAGACACACACACGATCACAGGTCCAAAGTGAGTGCTCTCAGTGCTTGTGGTGAAGTACAATATATTACGTGCTATTGGTGAAAAACAAGTGCTGTGGTAATCCGGCTTTGTGCTGTCCCCTGGCGATAGCTCCGGATTTGTGTTTAGTCGTCTAGTGCTATTTAACAAAACAAACAGACAGTTACTAAACAGAAAATACCAACAAAACACTTGCAAACTCTTTTCTCTTTATTTTATTTTGGGGATATCTCCCGGTCCTTCCAGTCCCCTCTTATCTCTGAAACCCAAGCGAAGGAAAAGATTTACAATTCTCTGGCCCCTTTATGCGATTATGCATGACCCCTTGGTAAACTATTGCAGCTGACTCTATTGCCTGCAGCTGCTACCTCGTTTACCTTCCAGGTCAATACGTTCCTGCACCGGAGTCTTGCCTTTTTCCAGGCTGACTGACTTCCCGACCCAGGGAATGAACTGTCAGGCCAACCTGTCCAAAGCCTTTCCCTTTCGCTACTTAATGCCCTCACAGGTCGAGAGATTTACAACCAGAACTCATTATATTTCCGTCACAGAGATACACTTCAAAATACAGTTGTTTATACTACACTGTACTTGCAGAATAGCTACATTATCTAATACAAGTATTATTATTATTTATTTCTTAGCAGACATCCTTATCCAGGGCAACTTACAATTGTTACAAGACACCACATTATTTTTACATACAATTACCCATTTATACAGTTGGGTTTTTACTGGAGCAATCTAGGTAAAGTACCTTGCTCAAGGGTACAGCAGCAACATCCCCCACCTGGGATTGAACCCACAACCCTTCGGTCAAGAGTCCAGAGCCCTAACCACTACTCCACACTGCTGCCCATATCTAGGTACTTAGAACAACATTATGTGAAATAACTTACTAAATACATGTTAACATGGAGTTCCATCCTCACACTCACAAAACTGTGTGCTAATGTAGTGCTGTAAATATTAGTAAAGGCTAACTTCAGTGCAACTACAAGTAGTTAATGTACCTGCATTTGGAGGTGCATCTAAATAAGCAAATCTGGTTTCCTGGGTTTTTATTTTCACTGCCATTATGAAGCCCTGTTGGTTAAATCGCAGATGCAGTGGTATTGCTCTCTGGGTTTATGGCATATCTTTGAGTGCAGGAAGGCTTTATTGAGCTATCCCCATTTCCCAGACAAGTTGCGATCTGTTTCCAGTCATTAGTTTTGAAGTGCTTATAGTCTATAAAAAAAAAACACAATTAGGAATGTGTCCTTCACATCCCAAAATAACCTTTTGATTTGGCTAGTAATGCGAGTCAGCAGGATATTTGTCAGATTTCTTTTTTAGTCTGGCACAGCTAAAGATTAGTGGATTATAGAGTTACAGCTGTAAAAGTTAGTGGGTGGGTGTTTTGGTGGATGAGAAGGAAAGGGATTTTAAAGTAAAACTTGGAAACATAAGTGCATTGGTGAAATGCACTTAAATTATACTTAGGCCTGCACACAGTCTGGATTGAGTGATGTGGGTGAATGAGTTCATTCCAGTTAGTATGAGGAGAACTAACCCAAAAGATTGCTGTCCTCTAACTCTATAGGGTCCGCCTAATGGGAAAAATCCCACTGGCGACCTGGCCCTTTAAATTCTTTTATTCCAGCACTGTGAGAGACAGCCCTGCAGCATTGGAAAGAGCAGTCAGAGCTTGAAAGCGAGGTCATATTCATGTATTTCCGGTATTGGACCATGTTACTAGATAGCCGTCACCGCGAGTGTTTTGCAATGTTGCTGCTGCACTGTAAAACAGACCTACATTGTTGCAGTAAACAGACATTTTCACACAAAGTCTTTACAAAATAAGAGAAACGGCGACATCAAAGACACAAGGACCTATTTTTCAATATATATATTTGTTTTTCGTGTTTGTGGATCGGATGCACGAGACAAGAACTGTTAGGGTTAGGTTGCCATGGTCGTCACCTAGCTGGCCATTCAAGCCACAGTGAATAGCTCCACCTGGCACCACAGGATCAGGGTCCCTAGGGAATAATTTGAATGCATTTTTTTTTTTGCAATTCTTTTTGGTTGTTTATGGTCCCTTTTGTATATATGGCCATAATTCCTTTATTTATTATCCAATTTGTTCAAAATTCATTGTCAGATTTGTGCTGGTCATGCTAAAATAAGTTTTACCAACAATAAATAATGTTTCTTTTTCTTTTCTAAAAAGCATCTCTTTTTTTCTGTGGTTTTCGTTACCTGTACTAAACAGGGTGAGTCTCAGACTGTTTAACTTCTTTTTAATGGAAGCCGAGTGTGTGCACAATTCATTTCATGTATGACGAGCCCTGTAACCTTCATAGTAAGAGTTATAGGCACAAATCTAACAACAGTAAAAAAAAAACAGACGAAAATAGCTCTGACCGTAACCAGCAGTTTATGTAGACTATAACTACAGTTTAATACTGTATTCTCATGTTAATATCTCTTCCGAAACTGCAGTTTAATACTGTATTCACATGTAAATATCTCTTCTGAAACGGCAGTTTAATACTGTTTTCACATGTAAATATCTCTTCCTAAACTGCAGTTTAACACTGTACTCACAGTAAATAATAATGCTGTAATGCCATCTGATCATAGCCCAAAGAGCAAAGCTAGAAGAGTTAATAGAAAAAAAGAGAATACCTTTATTAAAAACAAGGCAACAGGGAACAGAACAGTAAAAAAAAAGAAAGAAAAACTTAAAATCTGGAAGTAATGATGTGGAATTGTTGAGTAATGACCTGGTAATGGGAGTAATGCAATAAACAGATTTCAATAAATTCTGTTCTGATTCCAAGCTGTTTAGACTTAGAAACACAGCTGCCGGTTATTTCGCCCACTTAAAAAGTCTTGGAAACCCCCACGACTCCAGCAGTATCTACACACACAAGAAACCCCCACTACTCCAGCAGTATCTACACACAAGAAAGCCCCACTACTCCAGCAGTATCTACACACACAAGAAACCCCCACTACTCCAGCAGTATCTACACTGACCCCAAATGAGAAATTTATGCTCTTAAGCAGCTGTGCCAGGACATGATTGCTAACCATTCAATCTGGCTCTGTCACAGTCTGCATGTGAAGTAATTGTGACTTCCCCATGCCCACATACCAATCATACAATTTAAATCACCCGTGCTACATAACCCACATTATACAAAATAACCCAAACTACACCCAGGGGCGGGGGTTACCCGGTCACATATATTCCCTCTTGTGTGCAGCACACATGGCCTCAAATTGCTGTCAGCATTTCCACTGCCAACATTGCCACTGACATGTATAGTATAGTACTGGCAGTGGAAATGCTGACAGCGCACAGACGGGCTCCTCCAGCCGGGGCGATCCTGGCAGTGAAAATGCTGACAGCGCACAGGCATGCTTCTCCAGCCGGGGCGATCCTGGCAGTGGAAATGCTGCCCATGGCAATGCTGATAAACAGTGATAATGCTATCCTCAGTGTAGGACGCTCCGGCAGTGCAACTACTGTGGGTGTTTATATATATATATATATATATATATATATATTAAAACACATGAGACAGAATAAATGTCCTAATATAACTATGTCAAATACAGCATTTTTCCATGTTTCTTACCTTTCTTACAAGTTTCTCTGAAGCAGACTGTGATGTCTTTTCTCTCCGCACTGCCAAAGCTTTCTCCACCGTTTAGACACTAAATGCCCCTCTCAGTGACATCACACAAAAAAAGGAAATGAACATCATTCAGTACAGAGTGAGCCTCCCCGAGTGCAGCTCGTGCTGCGGCCCGAACCTCCTCTCCAGCCAGAGACCCTCTACCAGTTTCATGCCCAGTTTCATGCCCAAGGCACAGAGGAGTGAATGCAAACACACATATAAATTGCATAACAAAAGAAAGTTTCAAAATGGTTTGAAGATTATGGCACCTAATATTTTCAATACAGAACTTAATGAGACCTTATTTGTTTGTTGGTAAATAGTATGCAGTATTATTCATCATCAACAACATGGCTAGGTAACCCATTCCATAACTCTGTAGAGAATGTCTCTGTGACAGGATTAGCAGAGGGTGAGGCTCAGAGACAGTTGAAAGTTCAAAATAAAGCTTTTTAATAAACAAAAATACAAAATAAACCGGCACAAGGGCCAAACAAAAAGGTTTCAAACAGAAAATACACACACAAAACAAAACTTACAAATAAAGTTTCCAGGCTGGTCGTTGCCTTCACTGGACCAAAACTAACAAAATAGCACACACAGACAAACACTTCTTCTCCTTCCAGAACTCTCTCTCTAAATGGGAGGCTGAGGCCTCCTTTTATGCCAGGTGGCTGGGTCCTTAATTGAATAATTAATTAGTCGATTGCTCCCACCTGACGCAATCAATCTGGGCAGGGAGGAGAATTTAACTCCTTCCCTGCCAGTATTTCTAAGGGCAGAGCCGCAATCGGCCAAACTCCCCCCCCCCCCCCCTTTGGACTCAAGTCCTCCCCCCAAGAGTCCCCTTATGTCCCTTGGGTGGGCTATTTCAACGGGCGGTGGTGGGCGGGGTTGATGTTGGCTCCCCCAAGCTTTCTTCAACAGCGGGGGCCCTGGACCTTCCAAGAACATGAACGCTGGCAGGGAGCTTGGACCCTCCTGCAGGAGCAGCGCTGGTGGCACCTCTGGGAACGGCGGCCCGACTCCCTCTGGTGGCGGAGGCGGGAACTGCGGCCCGACTCCCTCTGGCGGCGGTGGCGGGAACGGCGGCCCGACTCCCTCTGCTGGCGGAGGCGGGAACAACAGCTCGTCTCCCTCTGCTGGCGGAGGCAGGAACAACAGCTCGTCTCCCTCTGCTGGCGGAGGTGGGAACAACAGCTCGTCTCCCTCTTCTGGCGGAGGCCGGAACAACAGCTCGTCTCCCTCTGCTGGTGGAGACAGGAATGACAGCTCGTCTCCCTCTGCTGGCGGAGGCGGGAACGACGGCTCGTCTCCCTCTGCTGGCGGAGGCGGGAACGACGACCCCTCACGAACAGCAGGCAGACCCTCTGGGACAACAGGTGGAGACGATGGACCCTCAGGAACAACAGGCAGACCCTCTGGAACAGGAGGCAGAGGCGACGGCCACTCCGGCAACGGCAGTTCCAGCTCCTCCAGTGGCAATGGTTCCAGACACTCCGGCGTTGGCGGTGGTGGCTGTGGCCATTCTAGTGGCCTCTGAAGTCGGGCTGGCACCTCCTGCCGTCGCAGTCGGGTGCGCCTCCCCTAAGCTCCTCTCAGCAGCATGTGCAAAGGCTGCTGAGGGGCTTCAGCCTTCTCCCCTTCTGGTTCTCGGGTCCGTGGCTCCTCCCCTTCTGGCTCTCGGGTCTGTGGCTCCACCCCCTCTGGCTCTCGGGTCAGCGGCTCCACCCCCTATGGCTCTCGGGACGGCAGCTCCACCCCCTCTGGCTCTCGGGACGGCAGCTCCACCCCTTCTGGCTCTCGGGACGGCAGCTCCACCTCTTCTGGCTCTCGGGACGGCAGCTCCACCTCTTCTGGCTCTCGGGACTGCAGCTCCACCTCATCTGGCTCTCGGGATGGCAGCAGCAGGGGAACCAGCAGACATGCTTCTTCTGCTGGTGACGGTGATGGAGGCAAAACCAGCAGGAACTCTCCCTCTGCTGGTGGACACCTGGACTGTGGACGTTGGGCCTTCCCCCTCTTGGGCTCTGGACGCACTGACTCCCCCCTCTTGGGCTCTGGACGCACCGACTCCCCCCTCTTGGGCTCTGGACGCACCGACTCCCCCCTCTTGGGCTCTGGATGTTTGGGCTCCTCCCTCTCAGGCGCAGGACGTTCGGGCTCCTCCCACTCAGGCGCAGGATGTTTGGGCTCCTCCCACTCCAGGTCTGTGTCCGGTAATACCTCCGGGCAGTGGTGCTCCTCATGCCCGTACTGCATGCACTGGGTGCACCACGCCTCTTCCTCCCATGTCTTCCTTCCTCTCCCCTCTGTTTGCGTGGGGCAGATGGCCACTGTGTGCCCATATGCCCCACAGCCAGTGCACAACTCTGCCGCAAGACTTTTTAAAAACAACTCCCCGTCGTCATCTGCCTCCTCCTGGGCCAGGGCGTAGGGGCATCCTGCCCACTTGTGGCCGTAGACTTCACAGCGCCCACACCAGTCCGCTGGTGGCACTTCTGGGCAGGATCTCCATCGATGGTCCACCTTCCCGCACCATGAGCACCAGGGAAAAAGGCTGGCTGGGTCCTCCAGCTGGGGTGGCAGCAGCTTTTGATGCTGCTGTCGCTGCTGCCGCTGCCTGCTTCTTCTGCCCATTTTTTTTTTTCTCAAAAAAACTCACAAAATTAAAAAATAAAAATAAATACTGCCCTGAGCCTCCAGGTAGCGTTGTCCCACTTCTGAGCACCAAATGTGACAGGATTAGCAGAGGGTGAGGCTCAGAGACAGTTGAAAGTTCAAAATAAAGCTTTTTAATAAACAAAAATACAAAATAAACCGGCACAAGGGCCAAACAAAAAGGTTTCAAACAGAAAATACACACTCAAAACAAAACTTACAAATAAAGTTTCCAGGCTGGGCGTTGCCTTCACTGAACCAAAACTAACAAAATAGCACACACAGACAAACACTTCTTCTCCTTCCAGAACTCTCTCTCTAAATGGGAGGCTGAGGCCTCCTTTTATGCCAGGTGGCTGGGTCCTTAATTGAATAATTAATTAGTCGATTGCTCCCACCTGACGCAATCAATCTGGGCAGGGAGGAGAATTTAACTCCTTCCCTGCCAGTATTTTAAGGGCAGAGCCCTGCTCTGCCACAGTCTCCTTTCCTTGTTCCTAAATCTGTATCAACCTAATTGCCAACTGTGTCCTCTGGTCCTGGATGCTTTCAGTGCAACTCAGAGGGCACCCAGGTTCAGAAGCACTGGGATCTGAGACCTAGCTAGACAAAGTTTTGAGGAACCAGATGAGCATTCATAGGCCAAATAGCCTCCTCTTGTTGGTAAATGCCCAGTCCAGTGGTTAACACAGAGTCAACACAAGGAGGAGGAAGCTCAGAAGCATCATGAAACCTGCAGCTCACTGTTGGTTTGAAAATGCATGTTGTGCATGAGTCCTGCGCTGGCGGCACCATTCCTGAGTGAGTGAGTCATGTGTGATTGGATGCGTTGCCAGCACATCAGAGGCCACTTCTCACTCATTAGGGACTGGGAGCCTCTCCTCGGTATCTGGATGTGTCAATTCATGTATTTTAGGAAATGTTCCTGACGCATGAGTTCCATAGTGAGCAGGCACCAGTTACTATCATTTCATATTTAATTTTATTACCCTGGTTCACAAAATTGAAACAGAGCAAGTATTATGCTCATACAATCCTTGAGAACTGTTTTGCTTTTCTTTTAACTAAATACAATATTCAATAAATATTTACAGTTGACCCTGTACAGGCACAAGTGATATGCAAATGAATATCAGATCATATATAAATATACCCCATGAGATATTGGAAGATCTCCTGAAGTATATTCATTAGGAGAGGGATCTAAATACTGCTACTGTTTCGATAAAGAGATCCCAAGATTATGAAGCTCAAACATCCAGAAGTGCATGTTATTCCCCCTGTGAAGATATGAAATAAATGATGGTGGTTCATACACTGTTTTAATGATTTAAATGATGGCAGTGTTTAGATCGATTGATTACGATCCCATTATGTTGTGGGTATGCATGCATGCTTTTTAAAAACAAGGTCCAGCGTTATCAAATGAGTAGGATGAATGGGCAAATAACACACAAGAGTGAATGCAAAGGAACTGGAGGCATCATCTTATAATGAGAATCTAGCCAAACGAATCCCACTGCATTGCATATATCCTAATCTGAGTTATTTAATAGGATATTAGCTTTAAATGGCTCTATTATGATGCACAGGCAATAAAATCAGAAGCATAAAACAGGAGCTGCTGAGTGCATTGAGTGTGTGGGAGGGTATCTGCAAAGTCTGCAGAATCCAGATAATATCAGAAACCAAATATGTAGGTATTCTGGTTATCCAAAGTCAAAGAACTGCTTGCATTGCCTTTAGAGGAGGCAGGGTGGATGAAGTATGCTGATCTTCACAGAGATTGTTGCTGTGTCATTTCAGATGATAAAGCAAGTAATTAACTGTGTCCCTGTCTTAAATTGCCTTGTATGGGGATCCACTGTGTTATGTGAAAACAAACATCACACTTAATGCTGGTGATAAACAGAAGGCGGCATGTATCTCTAATAAGCTTGGTATACAGTGCAGTTACTGACTGAGTTTCATCCACCAATCAGGAAGCTCCATTGCAGGGCACTACCTCAAGGTATATGACCACAGAACATTCAGATATGCGTGGCTTTAAAAAAGCGGAACAGAAGGAAAGCAAAGCATCGAAAATCTAATGGAATCTAGAGATTTCAAGTGTTCAACGCTCATTTAGTACTTGCCAGTGGACGGCTGATTAATATCAAACCTAAAATAATAGTACTTACATTGTTCTCAAAAGACTGGTCTCATAATAGCTCTAACTAATGGATACATCAAGGGAGCTTTGAGACCATTTCTTTCTTTGTATAAAGAACTCTCCCCATTCATCCACTAGGGCAAAGGGCTACCATTCATCAAGGTGGTGGTCCCAGAATCCTGTTTTTTTTAAGCACCCTGTACATACTGAATAAGGCCATCGTTCACAACAGATTATACACAATCTGACAGACCAGAGTTCCACCAGTGTTGACTGGCTTCATGGAAAAGGACACATTCTCGCTGTAATGAAGGACCTTGGGAATGTATTTCCTGTGATATTTAAATTGCCCTGTAAGTGTCTGTCTGTCACACGGAATGACCAATTAAAGCAGGCAAGGACACCCTAGAGAGGAATTGCAATTCACAGGCAAAGCTTGCAGGCAGTGACCATTGTGACATACATGCATGGGTATAGCAAAAGAAAATAATCACGGCTGTTTAACTCAGAGTATTTACTGAAGAAATATTGTTTAGCCGAGAAGGTGTTTGAGAGGAGCTGCTCTGTAATGATCTGTTCTGTTACAAATAGAGCTGTAGGACACCAGAGCTAAATATGCCTCCTGCAAGATACATTCAAATACACTGAAGAGCAAGACAATGCAAGTAGGCCACTCTGTCACCTGGTTCTCTAAGGAAATGTACCTCTCTGAATAAATCACCAATTAGATCTACCCTGAGTGTTGGAACAGCCCCTCCTCTAGAGAGACAATGGCATTCTCACTACTTCTCTCAGTTATCTGTGTAGTGTCCGCTTGTGTTCTGCACTGACAACGATGCCACTTACAAGATTAAACAGCTTCTAAACCATGTATTACTGTGGTTCAGCAAACTTAGAATTGTATGTTATTAAAGTGGATGAAGAATTATATCAGACCGTCATTGATGCAGCTGATTGGCGCCTAGGAGCCAATCAGATACAACCATCCTGAGGGGTCCTGAGTGTACTCCCAACACTGAGGCTTAATCATTTTCTGTATAAAAGGTCTCAGTTTTGCCTTATGACATTTTTCTGGAATCTGGATAATCAGAAAATGGACAAACAAGGGCTACATGTTTACATATGCTGTACAACATTGTCACGCGCGTGCCTTGAAATGAAGACGTAGCATGCACGTGAGAAAATGAAGACACGCTAAGAAAGTCTGGGTCAAGGATTCTCCTTGCAAGCCTAAAGCCAGGTAAAGAATGTACAGAGAAAAGGATCCTCAGCCAATATGAGTGCAACTGAGCATCACAATGCATTCAAGTTCTATACATACGCACTGAAAAATCAACAGGCATTGCACGCTTTATGAATCCTTCATCAGTCCTTCTTCGTTTTCGCACTGTTGTCCCCACTCCGCACACAGAGTTCATGTGAAAATGTCTGGCCATGCCTGGGGAGAATTTAATACTACAGTATACTTACAGTAAATCACACTTGAAACTCAAGTATGTATGGAATTCTGTTTGCATACAATACATCTAGATTATGTCTTGTAATATGTGAAATTGTATACAATATGGGCCATCTTTTCACTCTTTAATTAACTCCTATTGTTTAAATGAAGTAAAATGTCTGTTCATTTTACAAAACTAGAATCAAAACACTAAGTAATATAATCCGCTCTCAGGGGGATAATTTCTCATTTTGTAACATTTAAATGATTTTTGTTCTCCTGTAAAAAAAAATAGGAGTGAATTAAAGACTGGTAACACTTTGAAAACAGGGCCCTGTGTACCTTAAAGCAAGCATGGCCAGTGCCTGAAGTCTAAGTTTTCAGGATCATGAAATGTCCTCAGTAGAGGTCAGTGTGAAAGCACTATAACAAAACCTTCTAAATCACATAGCAATACAAATTGTGTTGCCTTCAGAAAGCATACCACAGTGCTCCCTGTTCTCAACAGAGACATTGGCATAACTATAAATCTGAGCATGATAACAGGGTTTATTTCCATACAGGGTGTAAACAAGGTAAGTACTGACGGATTTATATGTCAGATAATATAAATGGCCTCCCCTCAGCAGTGTGTTCTACAGTGATAACCACACAGTTAACCAGCTCAGCTACCTGAACACTGTTTGCTTACCCTTTAAAGTGTTGCCATATATTTTGAGTGCCTGGCTCATAGCTTTCTTGCAGTGTGATTGTAGCAGGGCTGGAGCCATGCACATCAGGAGGGGGCTTCTGTAATTGTTTATTGTAAATCCTAGTGTTGTGATTGTATGTGTACATCTGCGTGGAGCAGCCTGGAATGAGCAGTTGTGTGTTTACTAGCTGCAAGCTCCTAATCAACAGGTATGGGTGGTGCAGCGAGCACCAGGAATAAAAGGGTCCTGATTATACAGATCAGGGCTGCTCTAAAGCCATCGGGGTCAGAGCGTTGCTGCTGCAGAAGCATCGGTCCCTCTGTGCTGCTGAACGACTGGGTTCAGGAAACAAAGCAACCACCTCTAGCAGCGATCGTGTGTATATTCCGAGGTCGAGAGGGGGTCGGGGGTTTGACCCGGGAGAAGGAAGCTGCAGTGAACCAACAATCATGTGTATATTCCGAGGTCGAGAGGGGGTCGGGGGTTTTTCCTGGGAGAAGGAAGCTGCAGTGACCCAACGATCATGTGTATATTCCGAGGTCAGGAGGGGGTCGGGGTTTGACCCGGGAGAAGGAAGCTGCAGTGAACCAACGATCATGTGTATATTCCGAGGTTGGTGTTGGGTGAACTTCCCGAGGGACAGGGAGTTAGTTTCGGGATAGTAGATCCCACCCAGTATAGCAGACAGGTGTGGAAGCGGGACCTCCATTTGTTATCAGAGTAGCGCGAGCCGTCTTCACAGCACCTTTTGTTTGATCATTTTTGTACAGGGTTTATTTTGCCTTTTGTACACCGGGCTGTATGTCCGATGTGAGCTACCTTTGCTAGTAGCGTCATGTGGGGTTCCTGTATGTATGTAAATAAACCTGCTTACATGCAATCCAGTCTCTGTCTCCTGTCAATCACGCAGCGATCACGCATTCACGTCATCAAGTCATCAGTCATTCCTTCAGCCACATGTAGAGAGTCCCCTGTTACAGTGATTAACACTCTTAACACAGCTGCCAATGTTGTATTTGTAGCATGCAACCCCTGATACTATACGCAGGCTGATACTGTTTGACTTACAGTTACATAGAATCTTCATACAGTAGCCTTCTACTAGTGCTGGTCTCAGTCACTGAATCAAACCGAGTTCTCAAAGACAGGCCCAGGTATCTCTATTGTGTTTAAATGATGTACAGTAACACCATCCTTTTTTCATGGTTCAACCATGAACTGCTCACACGGTCAACCCTTTGCCCTTAATTAGCATGGTTAACCATTGGAATTGAAGCTGAAGATAGGAGAGGTGGGGAGTGAAATGGATCGGGTAGTAAGTTATTGACGAAAGAAATGAGAATCAAAATATTGAAGATATCATGAGAAAAAAGCACTGAGATATCAATGGTATCTGGGGTTTCTGCAAAAGTTGTGTATTGTAACAGAAAAACAAGCAATTCTCTGATCTTAAATACACAGTGTTACGGTGTGGTTATAGATTCTCATAAAAATCACAGGGCATTGACTGGCTGATCATAAAAGCTTTATTATATCCTCTAATGATCACGCAGGAAGTGCTTTTCAAACAGTTTTTCCTTGAATATCAAAGTTATTTTCCATTCCATGTTTTCATAACTGGCTTATTTAAGACAGTAGTTCAGACAGATATAGCCCCTTTGACACGATATTTCAATAGAATTTTTTGAAATTTGAAAACAGTTATGCATTATAAAATAAATAACATAGATAGGAAACTTAACATGGCACAATTATACATGCAGTGACTGAGGGGATACAATAAAATAAATAAATAAACCATAATTATATATAAAAAACAGGACAAACTGTCGGTACAATGGGCAGAATTTTCCAAAATTACAACAGAATGAGATTGATGTGCAGGTGATGGGTTCAGTTTGTTTAAGGGTAGAGGGAGACATCACTGTCATATAAGTGAAGATTAAATATCATCTATAAGCCGGCTGATGTGCAGTATTTTATATTACTAACTGGATAGTCTTGCTGAAGTTTCACATTCCATTTTGTAATGATTCGTGGCAGAAAAGATCGTAAAGACAAATATGTTTGTGACATACTAGAACACATGACCTACATCCATTGCACACATGTGTAAGAAACTACATCCATTGCACACATGTGTAAGAAACTACATCCACTGCATCAACATGTAAGAAACTACATCCATTGCACACACATGTAAGAAACTACATCCACTGCACACACATGTAAAAAGCTACGTCCACTGCATGCAAATGTAAGAAGGTCAGTAGTTATATCGACAAACGGACAGCTGACCTCCATGTACCCCCAGATTATTGCCAGTTTCATCACAATAGGAAAGAAAATGTTTCCTTAGATACATGTTAAAATGTAAGTGTGCCATCAAATGGATGTGCAGGCAATGTGCATCCCCAGCAGAGTGAAGCAGCATGTTTAAATAAGGGGATTAGAAGCAAAGGAAGCAGCTGGGTACACATATGTGCATGATTTATATGATATGTTTTAAAGTTATATGCTGATATTCCTAATAAAGAATAACTGAGACATGCTACATGAAAGACAGCACCACAGCTAGATTGTATTCAAGGTGATACATTCCTGGCATTATCCTTCGGGTAATATTAAGTACCTTGTTTACAATTTAGTATTTGACGCGTATATATGTCTCTCCTTATACAAAGTTAACAAATCAAATAAATCGAGCAAAGTAATGGCTTCTAAAAATGTAATGGAATATACACGCCCATTAGTTTTCCAGTGTCTCTCATTTAGTTGTTCAAGTGAAGTACCGCTTGCTGTTCCTTAAATTAAAATAAAGTCGTTCAATACCAGAATGATACATCATAATCAATCTGAATTCATGGAATTTAGCAATCTGTACACTGTACTGCTGGTTCAAGCAGAAATGTCTATTAGCAGAAGGGTTGCAAACAGCAGGAGGAAGACCACTCTAGCACAGTGCAGTGCCAGGCACACACTGGTGATATATCAGAGATTTGAAATTTATATTTTACTCTGCTGAGGCCAGAATGTGGTTTTTAACATTACTATATACAGTAGTATCCCATCGTGGGGATGCAATGTAATGCACTAATGCAGGCAAATAGAGTGTGATGGGTGTATTGGGATTCTGAGGGTGATTACAAGGTGTATTGGGATTCTGAGGGTGATTACAGTGTGTATTGGGATTATGAGGGTGATTACAGTGTGTATTGGGATTCAGAGGGTGATTACAAGGTGTATTGGGATTCTGAGGGTGATTACAGTGTGTATTGAGATTCTGAGGGTGATTACAGTGTGTGTTGGGATTCTGAGGGTGATTACAGTGTGTATTGGGATTCTGAGGGTGATTACAGTGTGTATTGGGATTCTGAGGGTGATTACAAGGTTTATTGGGATTCTGAGGGTGATTACAGTGTGTATTGGGATTCTGAGGGTGATTACAGTGTGTATTGGGATTCTGAGGGTGATTACAAGGTTTATTGGGATTCTGAGGGTGATTACAGTGTGTATTGGGATTCAGAGGGTGATTACAAGGTGTATTGGGATTCTGAGGGTGATTACAGTGTGTATTGGGATTCTGAGGGTGATTACAAGGTTTATTGGGATTCTGAGGGTGATTACAGTGTGTATTGGGATTCTGAGGGTGATTACAGTGTGTATTGGGATTCTGAGGGTGATTACAAGGATTATTGGGATTCTGAGGGTGATTACAGTGTGTATTGGGATTCAGAGGGTGATTACAAGGTGTATTGGGATTCTGAGGGTGATTACAGTGTGTATTGGGATTCAGAGGGTGATTACAAGGTGTATTGGGATTCTGAGGGTGATTACAGTGTGTATTGGGATTATGAGGGTGATTACAGTGTGTATTGAGATTCTGAGGGTGATTACAGTGTGTATTGGGATTCTGAGGGTGATTACAGTGTGTATTGGGATTCTGAGGGTGATTACAAGGTTTATTGGGATTCTGAGGGTGATTACAGTGTGTATTGGGATTCTGAGGGTGATTACAGTGTGTATTGGGATTCTGAGGGTGATTACAAGGATTATTGGGATTCTGAGGGTGATTACAGTGTGTATTGGGATTCAGAGGGTGATTACAAGGTGTATTGGGATTCTGAGGGTGATTACAGTGTGTATTGGGATTCAGAGGGTGATTACAAGGTGTATTGGGATTCTGAGGGTGATTACAGTGTGTATTGGGATTATGAGGGTGATTACAGTGTGTATTGAGATTCTGAGGGTGATTACAGTGTGTATTGGGATTCTGAGGGTGATTACAGTGTGTATTGGGATTCTGAGGGTGATTACAAGGTTTATTGGGATTCTGAGGGTGATTACAAGGTGTATTGGGATTCTGAGGGTGATTACAAGGTTTATTGGGATTCTGAGGGTGATTACAGTGTGTATTGGGATTCTGAGGGTGATTACAGTGTGTATTGGGATTCTGAGGGTGATTACAAGGTTTATTGGGATTCTGAGGGTGATTACAGTGTGTATTGGGATTCAGAGGGTGATTACAAGGTGTATTGGGATTCTGAGGGTGATTACAGTGTGTATTGGGATTATGAGGGTGATTACAGTGTGTATTGAGATTCTGAGGGTGATTACAGTGTGTATTGGGATTATGAGGGTGATTACAGTGTGTATTGGGATTCAGATGGTGATTACAAGGTGTATTGGGATTCTGAGGGTGATTACAAGGTTTATTGGGATTCTGAGGGTGATTACAGTGTGCATTGGGATTCAGAGGGTGATTACAAGGTGTATTGGGATTCTGAGGGTGATTACTGTGAGTGATTCATGCATCTATATATATACAGCTGTGCCGGGATTCAATTACTAATTAACACTAGAAGACCCAGAGATATACTCATACCTAGAAGCCCCGCAGCCTTTCTGATGGCTGTATTCAAAACACTGTAAATAGTATAACGAAAGGTGAAACAGTCGGATGTAATTATTTTTATTTTATTTTTTTTACGTCACATAAACATCTGAATAACCAGAGCATATTATATATTATATATATGTAATATTATATATACAGTATACAGTATGTGTTCAGGCTGGTTTGATGTCAATCCTGGCAGGTTGGCTGTATATCAGCCAATGCAGACCAGACACAGATTGTGTTTCAAGCAGAGAGCACATTTATATTAGTAGTCAAATCCTTCAGACCATACATAGCCTATTCCACAGTTATATAACATACATGCCTCACAGTCAGGTACTTCTATTGTTTAGCCCGCTAGTTAGCCCACCCGCGATACATCTGAGACACGTCTGCACAGCTTTCCGCCCTCCTCCCAGCCGAGAGATATACCACAGAGTACAGCTCTCCACCCTCCTCGCAGCCGAGAAATATACCACAGAGTACAGCTCTCCACCCTCCTCCCAGCCGAGAGATATACCACAGAGTACAGCTCTCCACCCTCCTCCCAGCCGAGAGATATACCACAGAGTACAGCTCTCCACCCTCCTCCCAGCCGAGAGATATACTACAGAGTACAGCTCTCCACCCTCCTCCCAGCCGAGAGATATACCACAGAGTACAAGACAGTAGGTAGTGCAAATGACTTATTGGTACAGTAAGCAGTTAGTAAGGGATCATTACACACTGTTTCTGAGAGTTCTTCTTGGTGCACTGTAAACTAAAGGAATTAAGTTTTAGAATTTCACAATATGTAATATTAGTTTTAATCCTGTTCCAGCTCCTACACCCTTGTGTTCAGCACTGCCTGGAGATTTCTGTGGAACTGCATGGAAGTCTCATGCATGATAACACATGCTGAAACAGTGCCCAGAAAAGCATCGATAATGAATATGCCCTTCCTCAGCTTCCACCTGTGGCCCCTGGTTCTGATCTCTGTGACCTGTGAAAAATAATTCTCAGCAGTTACTTTGTTAAACCCCTTGACAATTTGAAATACCTCTATTAAGTCGCCTCTGGCTCTCCTTCTTTCTAGGCTGTACAGATTCAGCTCTTTCAGTATATCTTCATATGACATACCCTTCAATCCTGGGATTAATCATGTTGCTCTCCTCTGTACTCTCTCCAATGCCTCAATGTCTTTCTTATGATATGGGGACCAGAACCTGACACAATATTCTAGGTGTGGTCATACCAGTGCATTATATCATTTTAATATAACTCTAGTTTTGAATTTCACTGTCTTGGCTATATAACCTAACATTCTACTACCCCAGGTCCTTTTCATACATAACTTATGCTGTACTTGCCTCTAATGTTTTTGCACCCTATGTGCAAGACTTTATATTTATTCATATTAAATTTCATCTGCCATGTGTCAGTCCAATCTTGTCTAAATCTCTCTGTATTATTGAAGCTGCTCTGGGAGTTGGCTACCCTTCCCAGTTTTGTGTTGTCTGAAATTTGCATAGTTTAATGATTATGTCTTGGTCCAGGTCATTTATATAGATTAAGAATAGCAATGATCCCTGTGTTACCCCACTTGTTCAAGTTTGATGTCTGGCCTCTAATTATAATTCTTTGCTTTCTATCTTGTAACCAGTTATGAATCCATGCAGCTGCTTTACCATATATTCCTATTGATTTAATCTTTAGACAGTCTTTCTGCAGTACTTTGTCAAATGCTTTTTGAAAATCTAAGTAGATGGTATCATACGCACTATCCTTGTCCACTCTAGTAGTCACCTCCTGAAAGAAATCTAATAAATTAGTTAAATAAGATCTACCCATCCTAAAGCCATGCTGGCTGTCTCCTATAATGTTGTTACTATATAAATATTCCTCCAAACAACATTGCCAAATTTCCAGTCTGGTGGGATGGCTCCTTTATTTATAGATTTATTGACAATAATATATTGGTTTAAAAATCTGTTCTCTAGTTTCCCATTGGGCTCTGAGGATTTGTTTATTTGGAGTGCTGCTAGCTCCCTTAGTACTTCATTCTCTTTCATAACAAACTCTGGTAATGATGTTTGTGTACATTCTGTTAACCTTGGTATATTGTATAAAGCCTCCTTTGTAAATACTTGTATAGTCACTAAATCACCACTGCTGTCACATTAACTACTGACTTTTTTATTGTTATTATTTATTTCTTAGCAGACGCCCTTATCCAGGGCGACTTACAATTGTTACAAGATATCACATTATTTTTACATACAATCATCCATTTATACAGTTGGGTTTTTACTGGAGCAATCTAGGTAAAGTACCTTGCTCAAGGGTACAGCAGCAGTGTCCCCATCTGGGATTGAACCCACAACCCTCCGGTCAAGAGTCCAGAGACCTAACCACTACTCCACACTGCTGCAGTTTCCTTTTAGCATTAACATATTGAAAAAGCCCTTTTGGATTAAGTTTACTATCTCCTGCTACTTGTCTGTCTAGTTCCTTTTTCGCTCTCCTGGTCTGCTTTTTAAGGTCTCTACAGGTCTGTGAGGATACTCCCTTTGATTTCATAGAAAGATTTTATTTGCAATACCCAGCTTAATAGACTGATTTCCCCATCATAATATCCATTCTTAACTCTCATTTCTGGGATACATATATGCTGCATTTCTAATTTTATATCCCTAAAATGTAATCCAATTGTTTTCAGCTTCATTATCTATTAGTATTCTATCCCAGTCTGTGTTTAGAAGCTCCTGTTGCATTCCTTTGTAGTCTGCTGTCCTGGAATTGTAAACCATTGTCTTTGATTTATGTACTTCCCTTGGTTTATTTGCCACAAACTCTATCATATTATGGTCACGTATTCCTAGTGGTTCTATTACCTGTAAGCTGTGTATCCTTGCTTCATTGTTTGTTAATACCAAATCTAGACATGAATTGCATCTTGTCGGGCATTCACTATTTGTGATGAGAAACGTTTGTCAGGGTTCTTCTTATACTATTCATTCAAGGGAAGTATACAGTTTTTTATAGTTATCTTTATAACCCTTTGAAACACAGGTTCTTTTGGATTCCGAACTGACTGCCCGGACCTTCCCAATGAGTGTACAGGAACCACACAAACAGGTAAGTAAAATAATGGTTTCTTTATTACAGGAAATTTAGACAATCAAATACATATCATTTTCAGACAATTTGCAACTCCCCCTTTCAACCATCTTGCACATTATCTCCATATAAAACCTATTCTAAACACCTAAAACTGTGCACCAAGCAAAACCTTCCGTAAAATATTTAACAGGCTACTTGTGACTTCAGGGGGCTATTGGTATTAGTTATTCCACTCCACACAATATGTTTCTCACAACACAGTCCCGAACAATGTAAGCAGCAGTTTGATGAAACAATGGTTCCAGAATAGTTACCGGAGCCTCAAAAGGCCTAGAAAACTCAATTTGTAGGTCCTGTACTTAATCCAAGTCGCCAAACACTGTCCCACTAGAAACGCCAACATGGAAAGGTAAAGTTGAAGGTGACCGATCCAAGAACCTCCTAATCCGTTGGTTTGTCCCGGTGCAAGACTTGGTTTCCTTTACCCAATACGTACCCTTTTTGTCAACAGTGCTCACGTGTGGTGTCAAGCTGAAAGGAACCTTTCTTTTTTTAACTCAAGATGCTGCTTTTTGTTTTATATTTCATAAACATGTACATATTTTATCAAACTAACAACAAACAAAAAAGCATTAGGTGTACAAACAGAGCTCTTTAGGAACATTATTGGTAAAAAAAAAAAAAAGATTAAAAGAATCCTATCTATCATAAGTGTATAAAGGATACACAGTATACAATTTCTTTAAAAATGGAAATGGCAGGGACTGGAACCCACTGTTTTCCACCTGTCTACAGTGGCTCTCAAAAGTATTCACCACCCTTGGTCTTTTCCACATTTTATTGTGTTACAACATGGAATCAAAATGGATTGAATTAGGAGTTTTTGCCACTGATCAACACAAAAAAGTACATAATGTCAGAGAAAAATAAAATTTACAAATTGTTCTAAATTAATTACAAATACAAAACAGAAAATAATTGATTGCATAAGTATTCACCCCCTTGAGTCAATATTTGGTAGAGGCACCTTTGGCAGCAATTACAGCCATGAGTCTATTTGGATAAGTCTCTACCAGCTTTGCACATCTGGACACTGTAATTTTTGCCCATTCTTCTTTGCAAAATTGCTCAAGCTCCATCAAGTTGGATGGGGACCTTTGGTGAACAGCAATTTTCAACTCTTTCCACATATTTTCAATTGGATTGAGGTCCGGGCTTTGACTGGGCCACTCCAGGACATTGACCTTTTTGTTTTTAAGCCACTCCAGTGTGGCTTTGGCTGTATGTTTGGGGTCATTGTCCTGCTGGAAGATAAATCTTCTCCCAAGTCCCAGGTCTCTTGCAGACTTCAGCAGCTTTTCCTCCAGGATTTCTCTGCACTTTGCATCATCCATTTTGCCCTCTATCTTCACGAGCTTTCCAGGCCCTGACGCAGAGAAGCATCCCCATAGCATGATGCTGCCACCACCATGCTTCACGGTAGGGATGGTGTTCTCAGGATGATGTGCGGTGTTAGGCTTGCGCCAAACATAGCGCTTAGCGTTGAGGTCAAAAGACTCTATTTTGGTCTCATCAGACCATAGAATCTTCTTCCACTTGGTCTCAGGGTCTTCCACATGCCTTATGGCAAACTCTAGCCGAGATCTGATGTGAGTTTTTTTCAACAATGACTTTCTTTTTGCCACTCTCCCATAAAGGCCAGTTTTGCGAAGCATCCGGGCTATTGTTGCCATATGCACAGTGTCTCCCAGCTCAGCCGTGGAAGACTGTAACTCCTTTAGAGTTGCCATAGTCCTCTTGGTGGCCTCCCTGACTAGTGCCCTTCTCGCCCGGATACTCGGTTTTTGAGGACGGCCTGTTCTAGACAGATTCACAGTTGTGCCATATTCTCTCCATTTCTTAATAATGGACTTTACTGTGCTCCGGGGGATATTCAATGCTTTGGAAATGTTCTTATATCCTACCCCTGATTGGTGCTTTTGAAGAACTTTATTTCCGGATTTGCTTTGAATGTTCCTTCGTCTTCATGATGTCGTTTTTGTTAGGAAATGTACTAACCAACTGTGGGACCTCCCAGAGACAGGTGTATTTAACCTGAAATCATGTGAAACACCTTAATTGCACACAGGTGGACTCCATTCAACCAATTATGTGACTTCTAAAGACAATTGGTTGCAACAGAGCTTATTTAGGTGTGTCATAGCAAAGGGGGTGAATACTTATGCAATTAATTATTTTCTGTTTTATATTTGTAATTAATGTAGAACAATTTGTAGATTTTATTTTTCACTTTGACATTATGGACTTTTTTTGTGTTGATCAGTGGCAAAAACTCCTAATTCAATCCATTTTGATTCCATGTTGTAACACAATAAAATGTGGTGAAGTCCAAGGGGGGCGAATACTTTTGAGAGCCACTGTACCACATGTGCCACCGAAGAATCTGTTGTAAGCATTAATCAAAATATCCCACATCTTACACACTGGGGTTGCTGAAGTTTAATCAAATTACACTGTCTTATTTCAAGCAACAAGAGCTTGTTTTTTTTCGATTGGACGACACTTTTATATTTCTAGTGTGATTATTTAAGAAGGTTTCATTGGTTAATCGCATGTGTGGTTGATATGTAAAAAAAATATTCCAGGCAATTTCGACAAGGCACTGAAATGCTCCTTTACACTGAAACGATTGCTTAAATTATAGATGCCCACTTAACCGAGAAATTGCTTGATATAGTATGCCAAAAGTGTGTGAAATGTCACTATATAACACATTGCCTTATCTGAGCATTAGTGCAATTGTCCACTTTACTAAATGCCTTCTCTCTAGAGATAGGGGGCTGTCTTTACTCTCAATGTACTGAGTTGTGCAGATCTACCAAGAGATGACACTAAAGAGCATGAAGCGCTTCATGTGCTTGAGCTCAGTGAATCTTTCTGCGAACCAAATGATTCAGAGGGTTCGGGAGACTTCACTTTTCCCCATCACTATCACACCCACAGTAGAATTCAAGGATAAATACTTAAACTGGTTATCAGTTTTCAACCGGTCCTTCCAGTTGTACAAATAATAACACACACTTAACAAATACATACACAACACAAAAATACAACATAAGCAACAAAAGTGCCTCCATTTGGGTAATGAACAAAAATAAAGCGTGAAACATGACAAGTGCAAATGAAACCAAATGAATATAATAAATACAAAAGCAAAACATAATGCACTATTCATGTAATGTGCACTCGCAACATTATTTTGCACTATTCACTAGTCCACTGTAACTGAAGCTAGTGCTGTAACTGATTAAAAACACCAGCCTCCAGGTATGAATTTTATTGACCAACACTCTTAATAAGCTAATAAACCTGAGCCATTTTGTACAAAGCACTTTAAAAAAAATAAATAAAAAATTAGTAGTTGCCAATTAGTTTTTTTTTAAAGCACTTTTGATGACATATTGGCAGACTGTTTCATACTGTCCTTGTTATGCATCCCAAGTACTGAATCCTTTAAGTCATAAGGCCTTAATGCATCCAATACATTCATACTCTTACAGTTATATATTTATTTTGAATAGACCTACATTGTGCTCGATGCACTATTCAATAACCTACTTTATTTTTTATTTATACATTTTTATTATGAATATGAGATCTTTTCCCCACAAATAATTTCAGACCTGTACTGAATTCCTTAGTGTTACTTGTGATTACTGTGATACAGGGGTGTCAAAGCCTAAAGCTGAAAAGGCTTGATAACCAAATGTTTATTTTCTACAGGCTAATCTCCCCCCCCCCAAAATGATAAATAAATCAATCATTTGATTCCGGTCTCTCTCCCCCCTCGAGTTCTATAGCAATAGAGCTCCACGGCATGCACAATATGCCCAACAACACACAGAAACCACAGGAACTCATTTTCATGACAACAAAGATGGCTCCTCTAGGGGCACTGAGACATTTTTATAAATATATTACTTCTGCTGCATTACCAATTCTTCTGCACATCAGTAATACAATAGATAAGATGAACTTGGTATCCCTGCAGCAGTGTCAACAAGCTCACTACATATTAATACGACCTCATCTAGACTTATTAGAGTTATTCCTGGTTTACAAGGCATGTCGTATGCAGACAGGCTCAAATCACTTGAATCTATTCAGTCTTGAACAAAGAAGACTACGCGGTGATCTGATTCAAGCATTCAAAATCCTAAAAGGTAAAGACAATTTCGACCCAGGGGACTTTTTTGACCTAAAAAAAGAAACAAAGACCAGGGGTCACAAATGTAGATTAGATAAAGGGGCATTCAGAACAGAAAATAGGAGGCACTTTTTTACACAGAGAATTGTGGGAGTCTGGAACCAACTCCCCAGTAATGTTGTTGAAGCTGACACCCTGGGATCCTTCAAGAAGCTGCTTGATGAGATTCTGGGATCAATAAGCTATTAACAACCAAACAAGCAAGATGGGCCAAATGGCCTCCTCTCGTTTGTAAACTTTCTCCTGTTCTTATATTACAATTATCAATGTGGCAATACAAATAGCCACAACAAGACAGAAGAGCACAGCACACAAGAAGACAGGAGAGGACAGCAGAGCACACAAAAAGACAGGAGAGCAGAGCAGACAACAAGACAGGAGAGCATAACACAGAAGAAGACAGGAGAGTATAACACACAACAAGACAGAAGAGCATAACACACAACAAGACAGGAGAGCATAGCACACAACAAGACAGGAGAGCATAGCACACAACAAGACAGGAGAGCATAACACACAACAAGACAAGAGAGCATAACACACAAGACAGGAGAGCATAACACACAACAAGACAGGGGAGTGTAACACACAACAAGACAGGGGAGTGTAACACACAAGACAGGAGAGCATAACACACAACAAGACAGGGGAGCATAACACACAACAAGACAGGACAAAATAACACACAAGACAGGAGAGCATAACACACAACAAGACAGGAGAGCATAACACACAAGACAGGAGAGCATAACACACAACAAGACAGGGGAGCATAACACAACAAGACAGGACAGCATAACACACAAGACAGGAGAGCATAACACACAACAAGACGGGAGCATAACACACAAGACAGGAGAGCATAACACACAACAAGACAGGGGAGTGTAACACAAGAAGACAGGACAAAATAACACACAAGACAGGGGAGCATAACACACAACAAGACAGGACAAAATAACACACAAGACAGGAGAGCATAACACACAACAAGACAAGAGCCCAAGGGGCTGTTAGGATCGTCAAGGTTTTACTGCAGCGTTCTTGTATACAGTAGCTGACCATTTAAAGCACACACATATACTGCACACAGCGTGTCATAACAGGAACCACCTGTGCTGCTTTCTAGTTAAATTTGGTCTCAGATTCCTACCATGTGCTTCTTTGACATTTTCATTAGTGTTTATTTAAAAACCCAGTGAAATCACAAAAAAAAAAAAACCTGATCCGAAGACGGAAAAACATCTGATCTGCTGGCAGTATCTTAATTTGTTCTTCTGTCCCCTTCGCTTCCTTTTCTTTTGACAAGGTTTTCAGCCTGAGATTCTCATACTCATCCTGCACAGCTACAAAGAACCACCACTGCCCCCCTGTGACCATCTAGAACTCTGCAACAACAAAAGAAGCATAGAACTCAGTCTTTATAACTCCATGGAGAAGCTGACACCCCAGCAAAGTGAATTGGATTTTACATACTTTAACTTGTTTAAATGCCATCTCCCAGACCCATACTCATTCACTGTGGTGTCTGTATGAATGAATCCTATCAGATGTGAATGTATGACTCTGGGAAGTGTGCCCTTTCTTTCATGGTGCTCAATTACACTTAACCACTAGACGCCGATTTCAAAGCCATGTCATGCTCTGCTATTTTGAACATCACTATTTTATGCTTTATATATTCTGGTGCACGGTGCACTAAATTGAAGGAAATAACTTTCTTTACATGTATTATGGCCAGTGGTTAAAGTGAGGGGGCAGGAGACAGCTGGTTTAACAAAATCGTTTAGGAGATCCCACCTCACCATATGAAACAAGGGGCCAAATAGGTGCTGAAACAATATCATAGAACTACAATGAGGAGCATAAGATTATACGTGGAAGCTGTACAGTTAAATTGCCATTGTGAGGGGTGGAAACCATGGGGGGTGAGGAAAGGATATCAGGAGTGTGGGGTTCCTGATAAAATGTCCTCAAATAATGAATCCCTTACACAGAACAATAGAGTAAGAAAGAGAAAAAACTACAACTCCCATAAGCCACTCAGAACCAGGAAGGTAGAGGAGTCAATTAACCTGCAGTCAGGTTTAAAAAGGGAGCAGTACAGAAAGACAAGTTGGGTATAGCGGCTTGGAGGAAGTTTGTGCTGTACCAACCTAAATGATACTTACCAAAGGAACTTGTTTCATCTTCAACCTCCAAGTGAAGGGACAGAGAAGATTGTGTTTGAGAGTAAATCTTTTTTAAGTCTGCTTGGCATTCCTAGTGTGTGGAGTCAAACGCTAAGAGACAGAAGAAACATCAGTGGATCCAACTGGAACAGAGTGAAGCGTTTCATAGCTTTGGATCAGTAAACAACTGGAATTAAAACTGTGTCAATTCCAAATACATCACGTTGGAGCGATTCTGAATGCAGAAAACAACACAGAGCCAGTGGGAGTACAATGATCTTTCATCATTTGAGTTATTTAAAAATATACCGTGTATAAACAAAAGGTGCAGGTGTCTTTATTCCTGGTTATCCCAGGTGAAGAACTTAGGAGCGTCTATGTGAGGGGAGCAAGACTTATACAAGATTCTCCTAACATATTACAGCACCTGTATATGGCTCTTAGGCTATATATTGATTTGAAACTATTCATACAATTCCAGGAATTGATATTTGAATCCGTTCTTAAGCAGCTCAAAAAGCGAACTTAACCTCACAGAGGGTCCTCTCCTTTTATGACAGAACCCTTATACTGGCTCCCTTCTCTCATCAGAACCCTTATACTGGCTCCCTTCTCTCATCTATATGCCTATTTTCTACTAAAAATGAACTACAATTCCATGCGCCATATTGGAGGGGCTAAATCTGAACACGATATCTGACCCACAATAATATATACATGATCACCATTCCTGGGTGCATGCAGTAGTGCTCGTGGTCGGTGATACAGGTTATTGGTGAAGTGCCATTCCAGCTTAGTGCTGGCCCTTGGTGACAGCTCCGGAACTGTGTTAGCTGTCTGGTAATGTGCAAGACAAGATGAAACAATTACAAGATAAAACAAACAAAACACTCATGGTACTTTTTACTACGGAACGGGGTCTCTCATCGTCCTTCTATTTTATTTACACAAACCAGTGCGAAGGAACAGATTACGATTCTCCGTCCCCTTTTATGCTGTCTCACATGACCCCTTGGTAAACGAGTGCAACCGCCTCCCCAATCTGTGGCTGCCACGTCGTTTCCCTTCCGGGTCAATGTGTTATTGCAACAGAGTCTCGCCCCCTTCCTGGCCGACTTTCCTTGAACTCTGGGAAAGAACTGTTGGGCTAGCCCATCCAGTGAACTCTGTTCTCGCTGCTTAGTGCCCTCACAGGTCAGGAGGGAGATTTACAACCAAGAATCATTGTATTTCTGTCACATATCCCACCACAGAGTGGAGCCGAAGGAACACTCGGCTGAATCTATCTTTCCCATTACTCCCCCCTCCCAGGAAAAATAATCCGCATTTTGATGGTCTTTCCTTGCACGGTGTACCATTTTTTTAAAAATTATTATTATTTATTTCTTAGCAGACGCCCTTATCCAGGGCGACTTACAATCGCAAGCAAATACAAATACATTCAAGTGTTACAATACAAGTAATACAATAAGAGCAAGAACTACAATAATTTTTTTTCAAGTGTGACAAACCACAATTCAATAATACAGCAGATAATAGTGAAAGTTACATCAGGATATGATTAAATAGTGATAGTTACATCAGGATATGATTAAGTACAAAATACTACAGGTTAAACACTTGGCAGATTACAATATTCTGAAGTACAGGATTAAATGTAGTAAAATAGGGGGCAGATAAGAGCAAAATAAAGCATATTTAAATGAAGGGTGATAGTGTCCCAGGATACAACAGAGGAGTTCTACAGGTGCTGTTTGAAGAGGTGAGTCTTAAGGAGGCGCCGGAATGTGGTCAGGGACTGGGCAGTCCTGACATCTGTAGAAAGGTCGTTCCACCACTGCGGAGCAAGGGTGGAGAAGGAGCGGGCTCGGGAGGCAGGGGAGCGTAGCGGAGGTAGAGCCAGTCTTCTAGTGCAGGCGGAGCGGAGAGGTCGAGTGGGGGTGTAGGGAGAGATGAGGGTCTGGAGGTAGCTGGGTGCAGTCTGGTCAAGGCATCTGTAGGCTAGTACAAGAGTCTTGAACTGGATGCGAGCAGTGATCGGGAGCCAGTGGAGTGAGCGGAGTAGTGGAGTAGCGTGGGCGAAGCGAGGCAGAGAGAACACCAGGCGGGCAGCAGAGTTCGGGATGAGCTGGAGCGGACGGGTGGCGGACACAGGGAGGCCAGCCAGGAGGGAGTTGCAGTAGTCTAGGCGGGAGAGTACCAGGGCCTGGACCAGGAGCTGGGTAGCATAGTTGGTGAGGAAGGGTCGGATTCTTCGGATGTTGCTCAGGAAGAATCGGCAAGTGCATGCCAGAGTGGAGATGTGCTGGGAATAAGAGAGGCAGGGGTCCAGGGTGACTCCAAGGTTCTTAGCGGAGGAAGAGGGAGAGAGTGTGGTAGATTCCAGAGGAACAGAGATAGAGAGATCAGAGGAGGGGGAGGAGGAGGGAAAGAAAAGGAGGTCAGATTTAGAGAGGTTGACTTTGAGGTGATGCGAGTGCATCCAGGAGGAAATAGCAGACAGACAGGTAGAGATACGGGAGGAGATGGTGGAGTCAGAGGTGGGGAAGGAGAGGAAAATCTGAGCATCATCAGCATAGAAATGGTATGAGAAACCATAGGATGCGATGAGGGGGCCCATGTGGTATGTGAAGGGTTGCAACGCCAGATACCACTGAGTTATCTGGGCATTACTGTCCTTCATTGTGCTTAAACACTTGAGTGGGGCGTGGTCTGTGACAAGATCAAATGAATGTCCCAGCAGGTAATATTGTAAAGAGTGAGTAGCCCATTTAATGGCCAAATACTCCTTTTCAACTACGGAGTAGTTGCGCTCCCGAGGGAGCATCTTTTTACTGAGATACAGAATCGGGTGTTCTACTCCGTCCACCTTTTGGGACAAGACAGCACCCAAACCCACATCTGAAGCATCGGTGTGGAGGATGAATCTCTTGGTGAAATCAGGTGTGATAAGGGTGGGGGCCTGGCAAAGTTTACGTTTAATAGTACCAAACGCCCCCTGACACTCAGCTGACCACTTAATTAAATTTGGGGCACTCTTTCTGGTGAGGTCTACTAAAGGGTTAACCACTGTGGCATACTCGGGGATAAAGTGGCAGTAATAACCGGCTAATCCCAGTAGTGACCTGTGACAGAAAGAAAATGATTCTTGGTGGAAAATCTCCCTCCCGACCTGTGAAGGCGCTAAGTAACGGGAAGAGAGTACTCTGGACTACTCAGACTGACACTTCATTCCGAGGGTTAAAAGGAAGTCGGTCATGTAGAAAAGAGACGGAGCTTCGGTACACTAACTCATTGACCCGGAAGGGAAATTATGTGGCAGCCGCGGATTGGAGGAGCGGCTGTAATCGTTTACCAAGGGGCCATGAGTGACAGTAAAAATAGGGGTCGAAGCAATGTTATCTGTTCCTTCATTTTGGTTATTGTAAAGTGACCCAGAAGGACCTGTGCTTGTTGTGTAAATAACCGTGAGTGTTTTGTTTTGTACTGTCTATTTGTTACTTGTATCACTGTTTTTTTTTATTATTCACCTTTGCACCTGGATTACAATTGTCTGTCTGTTATTTAATCACCTGCACCTGCACACTATTAACCACTTTGCCACATGACCTCACCTGAGTCTTGGTTTTGGGGATCGCCGCATTGACCAAAGCCTGGATTTTGGTAACAATGGGTCTCACCTTTCCATTTCCCATTAAAAATCCCAAATATTGAGTCTCTGTCTTGGCAAACACACATTTTCTCAAGTTAGCTGTCAGCCGGGCTACCCTTAGAGACTGAAGGATGACTGTAACCCTAGCCAAATGCTCTCACCAGGTGGAGCTGTAAATAACCACATTATCAATACACGCTGCTGCATGTTCATGATGTGGGCGTAAAACTTGGTCCTTCAGTCTCTGAAAGGCAGCGGGCGCACCA
The DNA here is from genome assembly GCF_902713425.1 of Acipenser ruthenus. Taxonomy (NCBI): domain Eukaryota; kingdom Metazoa; phylum Chordata; class Actinopteri; order Acipenseriformes; family Acipenseridae; genus Acipenser; species Acipenser ruthenus. Next base: position 19,622,066 of record NC_081204.1, read on the forward strand.
TGTATCGCAAACGGCATGGTTTTAAAGTGAAACAGCCCTTCTGGTGTTGAAAATGTGGTTTTCTCTCGAGAACTGTGGGTTAATGGGATCTGCCAGTATCCCTTTGTCAGGTCCAGAGTAGAGATAAACTTCGCCTTTCCCAGTCTATCTAGAAGTTCGTCGACCTGAAGCATAGCATTTACCTTCTGGAAGTCCACACAGAAGCGGTTGGTGCCGTCTTTCTTGGCCACTATGACAACTGGACTGCACCACTCGCTCCTGGAAGGCTCAATCACCCCAAGTTCTAGCATGTCCCCTACCTCTTTGCGAACGCCACTTCGTTGACTTTCCGGGATCCGGTAAGGTCTCTCTCGTACTATGACACCTGAGGGAGAGATAATGCCATATTCAACCAAGTTAGTCCTGCTAGGCAAGTCAGAGAAAACATTGCTGAACTCCTCAATAAGCTTACGCAGCTCCTGTTGCTGATCTGGAACCAATTGTTCCCCCATCGAAATGATTTTAGTGCTAGGAGTCTCTGGACAGGGGCCTAAATCATCCTCTACATTGCCTGGGGCTATAAATAAGACCTCCCTTGCCTGCCAGGGCTTTAATAAATTTATATGATCAATTTCCTGCTCATTTCGGCGATCAGGCTGTCTAATTTCATAATTCACCTTTCTTATAGCCTGAATCACTTCATATGGCCCCTGCCATTTAGCACATCATTTTGATTCTGCGGAGGGAAGCAGCAGCATTTCCTTGTTTCCAGGTCGAAAGGTTCAAATTCTTGCATTTTTATTGTAATGCTGTTGTTGCCGGTGCTGAGCCGATTTGAGGTTGTCCTGGGCCAAACAACTGACCAAATCCAGGCAATCTCTCAGCAGGAGCACATGCTTCACTACATTTTTGGATGAGCCTTTGTGCTCCTCCCACCCTCTCTCAACAGATCGAGGATGCAGCGAGGCTGTCGGCCGTATAAGAGCTCGAAGGGGGAGAACCCATTCGAGCTCTGCGGCACCTCTCTTACTGCGAAAACGAGGTAGGGAAGAAGCGATGCCCAATGTTTTTGCTCTTGTGTTACAAAACGTCTCAGCATCTGCTTCAAGGTCTGATTAAATCGTTCCACCAAACCGTCCGTCAGTGGATGATAAACTGATGTCCTGATGAGGCATATTTTTTATATTTTATATACTTGCTGTAACGTGTTAGACAAAAAGTTGGTTCCATGGTCAGTCAAAATCTCCTTGGGGATCCCTGCTCTAGCCATAATCTGCCACAGTATGCAGCACCCGTGGTGCCCAGTGTGGTTACTGGCAAGTACAACTGGATGAAGTTAGCTCAAAACTGCACATTTAATAGCCCCTTTGGAAGATATCGCTACAAATAATATGGCATTAATTCAGCACCAGAATTAATCTGGGCATGTGGCTACATATTTCAACACTTCATTATGAAGTCCTACCCAATAAAATTGAGCCAATATACAGTCCCTTGTCTTGTCAGCTCCGAGGTGCCCCACAAAAGGGATATCATGCGCCAGCCTCATGACCTCGGTCCGACAAGACAGGGGAACCAATAATTGTGTTACAGGCTGTCCTGTGCCCGCGGCTAGATTTACCCTATACAGTAATTGCCCCTTGATACTGAAGTGTGGAAATACTAGCACCCCAGCGCCATCAACATCTTTACCAAATTAAGTCATCTTCAATGGTAAGCTCAGATCTATCGTCCCAGTACAGTCGAACTTCATCTTGTACATCCAATCTTTGTTCGGGCCAGCCATCTAAAATTAGTGACTTCACTTTTTTCAATGTCTGATCCTTTTCTGTTTCTTTCTGTATTTCTTGTAGCCTCTCAGTTGTCACTGGAAGACACAACACCATGCACACTTGTATGTCATCCTCATTCGTACTCAGAGCGTCCACCACATACAGTTCCTTGCCTTTCCTGTACTTAACTGTCATGCTATATTTCTGACGTTTCAGTAGCATGTTTTGGAGCGGTGTTTCAGCTAGTGGCGTTTTCATTATTGATTCCAGAGGCTTGTGGTCCGTTTCAATCTCAAATTCTCTTCCAAACAGAAACTGATAAAACTTTTCACATCCAGACACTATTGCAGCTAGCTCTTTTTCAATTTGGGCATATTTGCACTGGGTTTTTGAGAATGCTTTAGATGCATATGCTATAGGGTGGTTGTGGCAATGTGCCACACCCCTGTGTGCATGTGTGTGTTATGTGTTACGGGCAGCAGTGTGGAGTAGTGGTTAGGGCTCTGGACTCTTGACCGGAGGGTTGTGGGTTCAATCCCCAGTGGGGGACACTGCTGTTGTACCCTTGAGCAAGGTACTTTACCTAGATTGCTCCAGTAAAAACCCAACTGTATAAATGGGTAATTGTATGTAAAATAATGTGATATCTGTATAATGTGAAATAATGTATAATGTGATATCTTGTAACAATTGTAAGTCGCCCTGGATGAGGGCGTCTGCTAAGAAATAAATAATAATAATAATAATGTGTTGTATGTTGCGTGTGTTAATGTTGGTGTATAGAGATTGGTACATGGGATATAAACGGGTCTGTGTTTCACGTGTGATTTAAATTGTATATTTGTATTTAGGCACGGGATTGCACATCACTGCACGTGCATTTAAAGTATAGTATGTGAGCACGGGGTTGCACAGAATTAATTCACGTGCTGGGATTCAAGTGAATAATTATTTAGTAATTGAATCCCAGCACAACAGTATATATAGATGCACATTTCTTTCACTCCGGGTTGGGTGTTCAGGGGGAAAGAACGGGAGAGAGAGAGAAGGTAAAAAGAATAATAATAATAATAATAATAATAATAATAATAATAATAATAAGTGTTTCTCACCGTGTTTGTTCGTCCCTGTTTGTTAGTGTCTGTCCGTTTTGTTTGTCTCTTTTATTTTGGCGTGAAGTGCCGTGTCCTGTTTTGTGTTTGTGTTTGTTTGTTCAACCTTTTTATTTTCTGTTCTGTTTATTAAATGCTGAGCGAAACCATTCACTCAGCTCCACCAAACTACACCTCTCTGTCGTTTTATTTCCTGCTTCTGGTCTGACGCCACCCACTCCGGCCGTCTTTCTGACACGTGGTGTCCTGCATAGCGTCAGACCAGGAGAGGGGTTTTTGTGTTTAAAAAAAAAAAAAAAACACAGGACTGTTTTCAAAAAAAAAAAAAAAAGGGAAAATGGAAGGCTGGAGAGACGGCTGCCGGGACCTGGAGGACCTCCTCGGGGGCCTCGAGGATCAAGGCTGGTGCATGGCCTGTGGGGTCTACGGACACACGGTGGCGATCTGCCCCTTCCAAGGTGAGGAGGAGGAGGAACCGGCCCAGGAGAGGAAGGTAGGGAGGAGGAGTAAAAAGAGAAGGGGGAAAGGAAAGCTGCAACAGCAACAGCAACCACAACACCAGCCGGAGGAACAGCAGCCCGGGTGTTACTGCTGCGCTGAGCCTGGGCATTCCAGCACCAACTGACCCTGGTACCCCCTCGGACAGCTACCCCAACTATGCCCCATCTGCAGAGGTGAGCACTACGTGGCCCGCTGCCCTGTCCATCAGGAGAGGGAGGAGCAGGGGTCGCCTCAGTCTCCACCACCAGCAGGGGGAGGTAGACTGCTGCTCCCACCGCCCCAACCACAACTGCAACAGCGGCCAGAGGAGCCAGAGAACCTGTTCCCCTGGTGCACCTGGTGCGGAAAGGTGGATCACCGCTGGAGGGACTGCTCCGACGTGCCACCAAGTTGGTGCGGGCAATGTGAGGAAGGGGGACACGACTGGTCGGGATGCCCCTATGCCAGCTCGCCAGTACCTGAGTGGGAGGGGCCTGAGCATCCACAGCCCAAGCGGGAGGAGCCTGAGCATCCACAGCCCAAGCGGGAGGAGCCTGAGCATCCACAGCCCAAGCGGGAGGAGCCTGAGCGTCCACAGCCCAAGCGGGAGGAGCCTGAGCATCCACAGCCCAAGCGGGAGGAGCCAGAACGCCCTACGCCTGAGTGGGAGGAGCCCGAACGTCCAACGCCTGAGTGGGGGGAGCCCGAACGTCCACAGCCCAAAAGGGAGGAGTCGGTGCGTCCACAGCCCAAAGAGAGGGAAGTTGGGGCTTCCACAGCCCTAGGACCCAAGCTGCGAGCAGAGGGAGAATGCCTGCTGGTTTCACCTCCACCAGCAGAGGAATAATGCCTGCTGTCCCCATGTCCACCAGCAGAGGGAGAATGCCTGCTGTCCCCATCTCCACCAGCAGAGGGAAAATGCCTGCTATCCCCATCTCCACCAGTAAAGGAAGAATGCCTGCTGGTTTCCCCTTCAGAGGCAGATCCGCACCAGTCCCCTGCAAGAGAGGCAGAGCCGCACCAGTCCCCTGCAAGTGAGGCAGAGCCACACCAGTCCCCTGCAAGAGAGGCAGAGCAGCACCAGTCCCCTGAAAAAAGGGGAGACTACACACTGCTCCCACCTCCATCGCCAGGAGACTACACGCTGCTCCCACCTTCGTCGCCAGGAGACTACACACTGCTCCCGCCTTCACCGGCAGGAGCAGAGCAGCCGGAGCTGCCTCTACCTCCGCCACCTCCACCGCCAGGAGCAGAGCAGCAGGAGCTGCCTCTGCCTCCATCACCATTAGGGGGAGAGGAGCAGGATCTGCCTCTCCCTTCACCAGAAGGACCAGGACTAGATGCTGGCGGTCCTCAGCAGCCCTTGCATAGGCTGCTGAGGGAAGCACGGGGAAGAACCGCCCGGCCGCAGAGGCCGAGAAGAGGGCCAACACCCGCACCCCAGCTTGTCCTGACTCCCTGCCTCGCTTCGCCCAAGGATGCTTGCCACGCTTCGCCCAAGGATATCTGTCTGGCATCGCCTGGGGTTGCCAGCCGCTCCGCATCGCCTGGGGTTGCCAGCCGCTCCGCATCGCCTGGGGCTGCCTGTTGCTCCGCATCGCAGCAGGAAGTACTGTGGCCAGAACCCCACCAAGGGCAGCTGCCGGCCACGAAGAAGGTGGGGGAGGTCAGGAGACCTGCTCCCACTGCAGCAGTTTCGCTGCCGGAGATCGTGGGGGAGGTCCGGAGACCTGCTCCCACTGCAGCTTCTTCGCTGCCGGAAGTACTGTGGTCTGAGCCCCACCAAGGGGAGCTACCGGCTACGAAGAAAAGGGGAGAGGTCAGGAGACCAGCATCCCCTGCAGCAATTTCGCTGCAGGAGTGGACCAGCATGCTGTCAGCCGTGCCACTACCGGCAGGGGTGCTGACAGCATTGCCAGCCATGGGCCCACTGAAGCCTCCCTTCCTAGCCCGAGACTTTGTCCTGGACTGCTGGGTTTTTAAGGGGGGAGGTGGCCGTTGAGGCCATGTGTGCTGCGCACAAGGGGGGGTATATGTGGCAATGTGCCACGCCCCTGTGTGCATATGTGTGTTATGTGTTGTATGTTGCGTGTGTTAATGTTGGTGTATAGAGATTGGTACTCAGGCACGGGATTGCGCATCACTGCACGTGCATTTAAAGTATAGTATGTGAGCACGGGGTTGCACAGAATTAATTCACGTGCTGGGATTCAAGTGAATAATTAATTAGTAATTGAATCCCAGCACAACAATATATATAGATGCACATTTCTTTCACTCGGGGTTGGGTGTTCAGGGCGAAAGAACGGGAGAGAGAGAGAAGGTAAAAAGAATAATAATAATAATAATAATAATAATAATAATAATAATAATAATAATAATAAGTGTTTCTCACCGTGTTTGTTCGTCCCTGTTTGTTAGTGTCTGTCCGTTTTGTTTGTCTCTTTTATTTTGGCGTGAAGTGCCGTGTCCTGTGTTTTGTTTGTTCAACCTTTTTATTTTCTGTTCTGTTTATTAAATGCTGAGCGAAACCATTCACTTTCTTTAAGTCTGGTTTGAGACCTTCAGCTGTGAGTGTGTGTCCCATGTAATTTACTTCGTAACTCTGAACTTGCGTTTTTGTGGATTGAGTTTAATGTTCTTTTCTTTCACACGCTGTAATACTTCCTGAAGTCTTTGGTCGTGCTGATCTTCATTCTCTCTCCAGACTAGTATGTCGTCCATAATTACTTCCACACCTTCTATGTCCTGCAGTATTTGTGTCATTATTCTCTGGAAAATCTCTGGTGCTGAATTAATGCCATATTATTTGTAGCGATATCTTCCAAAGGGGCTATTAAATGTGCACAGTTTTGAGCTTTCTTCATCCAGTTGAACTTGCCAGTAACCACACTGGGCATCACGGGTGCTGCATACTGTGGCTTTTGGCATTCTTGCTGCAACTTCTTCAGTTGTTCTCATTGGATAATGTTGTCTCTCAATTGCTGCGTTCGGATCTTTGGGATCCATGCATACTCGTACTTTCTCACGTTCTGGTTTACGTATTATGACCATGCTGTTAACCCATGCACTTGGTTCTTCAGCTCTTTCTGTTACTCCCAATCGTTCCATTCTGTTTAACTCTTCATCTACTTTCTCTCGAAGCGCAGTTGGAATTTTCCGTGGGGCATGAACAACAGGTCTTGCATCCTGCTTCACTCTGATATGCTGCTCTCCTTCAAGGCATCCCAGTCCATGGAACACATCAGCACACTTTTCTTGCAATTCTTGACTGTTCAGATGTTTTATCTCCTCAACTCGTTGTATTAGACCCATTTGTGCACATGGTTTTAGTCCCAGGACTGGCTGTACTTCCTCTTCCAGAATCTGAAATTCTAGCTCATGGTATTTATTTTTATACTCACACAGCATCACACATTTTCCTTTGGGGTTCAGGCTTTGTCCTGAGTACGCCAGTGACCTGTCTAGCTCAGTGCAAATTGTTTTGTGTACTGACTCTGGTAAAACATTCACTGTGCTCCCGTATCCAGCTTAAATCTGACAGTACGATTGTTTAGGTCAGCTTTCCAGTCTTCACCCTCCTGCGCGCACTGTGTCTACAAAAAACTCTATGAGTCTGAATGTTCTTTCAGTCTGTTTCTTGCCTTATATTTTTCTTTTTCCTTCATTTCACTTATCTTCTCTGCTCTCACCTTTGACATGCATTTATTTGCAAAGTGGTTAAATTTGTCACACTTTACATATTTCACCATAGGCTGGGCATGTTCCTCTTTCATGCTCTCTTCCGCAGTATTTTCAATCCTTTATCACGTCTTTGTATTGTTCTTTATTTTTAGACTCGCTCGATCTCACCCCCTGCACTCCCTTTACTTCGTTTACCACCTTCTCTATGGGTGCAGAAGCCATGTGTCCTAATTGCGCTTTGCTTACTTCAGTGACACGGCAAATCAGTACAGCTTTCTGGAGGTCTAAATCTTTCTCGAAACAGCCTAGCTCGGATCTGGTCATCCATAATGCCCACTACAATTCGATCTTTTATCAGACTATCGCATAGCGTCCCATATTCACATGACTTCGCTTTTGTCTTTGAGGTTGGTAACAAACTGATCAATGGTTTCTCCAACCACTTGCACACGGATATTAAATACGTGCCTTTCAAATGTTACTTTTTTTTTTGGCATAAAAAGCTCTTTGAATTTCTTAATCAGTACATTTATTAACTCTTGTCTATTTTTCTCTTCCAAAAATTCAAATGTATTACAAATTTCCAAAGCTTCATCCCCTTTATGTGGATTCTTTATCTCTTTCTGGCACCATGTAATATTTACTGAGACACACATGAGCTGCGATAACACAAAGGCCTGTTTATTTCCGCTGTACATCTTTTATTGCAGTGCCCTCTACTGGCACTACCCAGAACTGCAACTACATACAATACCAACCTATATCATTACACCAGTATAATCATTTGTGGAGTGATTCGGCAACATTGTGCGTCCTGTAAATTAATTAAAAATGGATATCTACAACCGCATTTCATCTGGGGATTAAATCGACTTCTGGGATTTCCTGTGGATTCCATGGTTCTACAGTCTTTGGAATCAGAAGATTGAGAATCAATAACTAGAGTCGCCTGGAGCTGAACACAACCCTGGGTCACGGTTTGACTAAAACTATATTCTTTTAGTGTGAAACTGATAAGAACTGGAAGTGCAATCCAATAACTCTGTGTGGCAAAGTGGTAATTAGTAGCAGGTGTATAGCAGGTGCAGATGCAGTAATCCCAAGAACAAACAGACAACAAAGTACAGGTGAAATGGTTGTTTTAATGATTGTTAATCCAATGGTCTGATGACCAGCCAGCAAATAATAATGAGCTGGCAATACACAACAATGTGTATTGCACAGAAATGTAAAGGGTTGCAGTCCCGTAAACAATAAGCACAGTACGAAACACACACAATTAGACACACACACGATCACAGGTCCAAAGTGAGTGCTTGTGGTGAAGCACAATATAATACGTGCTAATAGTGGTGAAACAAGTGGTGATAACAATGTTAATCATGACTAGTGCAGTGTTGATCCGGTTTTGTGCGGCCCTTGGCGACAGCTCCGGATTCGTGTTTAGCCGTCTAGTGCTATATAACAAAAACACAGACAGTTACTAAACAGACACGAACAAATAAAACTCACAAACTCTTTTCTTTTTACTTTGGAAAATCTCAAGGTCCTTCCAGTTCCTCGTATCTCTTAAAACCAAGCGAAGGAAAAGATTTACAATTCTCCGGCCCCTTTATGCGATCATGCATGACCCCTTGGTAAACGATTACAGCTGACTCTATTGCCTGCAGCTGCTACCTCGTTTACCTTCCGGGTCAATACGTTCCTGCAACGGAGCCTTTTTCCAGGCTGACCGACTTCCCGACCTAGGAAATGAACTGTCAGGCCAACCCGTCCAAAGCCTTTCCCTTTCGCTACTTAGCGCCCTCACAGGTCTGGAGGGAGGTTTACAACCAGAACTCATTATATTTCTGTCACACTCTGCCATAACTATACTGCGCGAAGTGAAAGTACTGTGCCTCTGATCTGTGCTCAAGTACTGTATTCATGTTGCTGTGTTTCCCTCCTGTCTTATTCTTCCATGTATTACTGTTTATCGTCTTTCATTGTTTGTGCTATCTATTCTTTTTATATGATATCCTATTATACACTCACATGTTATTCTTTTTCATAAAGTATGAGGATATTTTATGCCAAAATGCAAAAAACAAATGTCTACATATATATTCATGTATTTCCCGTTCCACCAACTAGCACAGACTCAATACGTTTGCAGGCAAGTAATTTTTATTTACAATATTTACATAAAATAAACAGTTTCTGTCACGGTTCTCGCCCTGTACGGGCCACTGACTAACTCACTTCTTCAACCCTCTCTAGCTATATCAGGATAGGGAGATAACGAAAGAAGTCCAAGGATCCTCCGACCGAAGTGGGTTAGCCCGCGGGCAAGAACAGGGCCAGCTCTCCTCCCTAGAGCTGGCCTGAGTCACCGGCAGGTGTAGGTTGAGCTCCCTCTGCTGGAGTATGTCTGCCACACCGGTCACTATCCACCAGACTCCCTCTGCTGGAGTAGTCCCGCAACACAGGTAAGAACAAGACAGGCTCCCTCTGCTGGAGTCGTCCTGTAACACAGGTAAGTATTAGATCGACTCCCTCTGCTGGAGTAGTCCCGTAACACAGGTAAGAACAAGACAGGCTCCCTCTGCTGGAGTCGTCCTGTAACACAGGTAAGTATTAGATCGGCTCCCTCTGCTGGAGTAGTCCTGTAGCACAGGTAATAACAAGACAGGCTCCCTCTGCTGGAGTCGTCCTGTAACACAGGTAAGTATTAGATCGGCTCCCTCTGCTGGAGTAGTCCTGTAGCACAGGTAAGAACAAGACAGGCTCCCTCTGCTGGAGTAGTCCTGTAACATAAGTAAGAACAAAGCAAGCTCCCTCTGCTGGAGTGGTTCTAGATCACTGGTAATTACAAGACAAGCTCCCTCTGATGGGGTAATCCTGGGACACAGGTAAGTGGAAGAATGAATCCGTTTTTAATGAAGACTTCCAGAAAAACAACAGCGATGACCCCAGACGTCCAGAGAAATGAACAACGATAAAACAAGTTATATCCGGGCTGTGGAGAAAGAACCCCTGCAGCCAACTCCCGGTCATCCACAAAAGCAAATGGTGTCTCTTCTAAAAGCCAGTGTCCATTTTTTTTGTATTCATTATATGCAACGTGTCTTGTGTCTGTGTTATGAATAAACAATGTCTTGCACTTCCAGTCTCGCAAGCCCGTTCGTCCTGGTTATTATTTACTGTCTCAGCAACACATAAACAACCAATACCTCTCTGGGTTATAAAGCATATAGCACAACACGCTATGGTTGTGACGGCGCATAACCGCATAGCACAGAATACCGCGGGTCTCTTTTAAATTGCTACGGAGTATACTATCTTCAAGTCTCACCCCGACAACAGAAAATAAAAATAAAAATAAATTTTAACAAACAAAAGGCTACCTCAACAAGAGGAAAAACCGCACTTTAAACAAAACTAAACGCCGACTATATTTTAACACAAACGATAGTTTTACCTTGTGCTCTCTTTCTTTTTAGTTGTTTTCCCAACACACTGGAGCTTGCACGCTATTTCCTTTCAGGACAACCGGGCCGTTTTCCCCACACTCTCCCCTATGGCTCTGCCCTGTTCCTTTTTAAACCCAGAAACCCCACCCCATTAATTGACACTCGGATTTCTGGGTTGTGTAGTTTCTTCCTTAGCGCCGCCATTTCTTAAAGGCGACGCTATCCTTTCCTCACAATATATATATATATATATATATATATATATATATATATATATATATATATTGTGATATAATGAGGGGATTGGTGAAAAATGGGAGATACATTAGGGCAGTCTTGATGGCAAATTCTGGCTTCAGTCATACCGGAAGCAAGATGGCTGCCAAACAGGAAGTGACTAGTTTTAATGCCACATCATCAAAAGGGGCGTTCCCAGGGGGATAAAAAGGGAGGCCCAGGCAAGTACCAGGGGGAAAAAGAGTTGGGAGAGTGGTATGCTACAGGAAGTGAGTACTGAGATTGTTGGATTACTTGTTATTGACCTTGGATTGTTTGACTGCCTGCTGTGTGCTTAATACCTGGACTGTTTTGAAAACCCTGGATTGTGTATGAACCTTTGCCTGTTTCACCGACTATCCTATGCTGGATGGACATGTAAATAAAGCACTAACAGGTACCGCCCTGTTTGGAATTAACTTTACAGTATTTTGTCTCTGTTTACATACTGTCCCGCTACAAAGTACTGTATGCATATTCTACACAGCCTATGAAGTTGCTACATATGGTGGAGAATGCGGGTACAGTTTTGAGACAAAGAATACAGTGAAAATATAATGTCGGAAACAAAGATGGACGCGATCCTCCAAGCTTTACTACAGAGTGTAGCTAGCCAACAAGAGGCTATACGGGCACAGCAGGTGGCACACCAGGATGCTATGAGGATGCATCAGGAGGCACTGATAGTGCAGCAGCAAACAAACCAGGTAATGCAAGGAGAACAAACACTTGTAAAAAACAGTATTGACTCACTAGCAGCCAAAATGGAGGCTCTTCCTACAAACCCAAATAGGAGAAATACTAGCCATTTCTTACAGAAGATGACCCCACAAGATGATGTGGAGGCCTTTCTCATGACGTTTGAAAGGACAGCAGAAAGAGAAAAGTGGCCAAAGACTGAATGGGCTGGCTTACTGGCACCCTATCTCTCAGGGGATCCACAGAAGGCCTATTACGACCTGGACTTCGCAGAATCCCAGGATTACAGTAAACTGAAGGCAGAGATACTACATCGTCTGGGAGTTACCGATGCAGTGCGGGCGCACCGGTTCCACAAATGGGGGTACAACGTAGGGAAACCCCCCCGCTCCCAAATGTTTGATTTAATCAACCTTGCAAAGAAATGGCTTCGACCAGACGAAAGAACAACGGCAGAGATCGTAGAACTAATCGTCCTAGACCAGTTCCAGCAAGGATTACCCAAGGATCGTCGGCTCTGGGTGGGCCAGAACAACGCCACAACCGCAGACCAGCTGGTGGCATTGGTTGAACGTTATGCGACAGCAGCAGCAGTGGAGAAGCAGCTGGAACCAGAACCCCAGGCCTCCCGAACCAACCGTCCCTACAAGCCCGGTAAGCCTGTTCTAACATCTGGGGGGGGGGAAAGACCATGTGGCTACCGAGGGCAAAGGAAGTGTAGGGGGACAATCGGGGGGTGAAGCAAGGGGAAGAGGGAGATGGAACCCTAGTACCCTGTCTCGTGTGACCTGTTATAACTGTCACAAGACTGGACACATAGCGGCACACTGCCCTGAGAAGGACGAGCCCATGGAGTGTAACTTGGGGGACCAAGATGAGACTGTTTACTATGCCTGTCCTGTGGTTGTAACTGTGGTGAAAGAGGAAAGAAAGAACCATGATCATATGTGTGTCGTGAAGGTGGGAGGGAAAGAGGTCAAAGCTCTGCTAGATTCGGGAAGTATGGCAACTTTAGTAGCGGCTAATTTAGTGCCCTCAAACAAATTGGACAAAGATCAAACTCTTAATGTCACCTGCGTGCACGGCGAGACACGCACATACCCCACAGCTTTAGTGTCTCTGGAGACAACAGAAGGGGAGCTAGAGTATGAGGTTGCAGTGGTGCCAAACCTGCCGTATGATGTGATATTAGGACGATACTTTCCTAACTTTGGAAAGTTAGGCCCAAGTAATTCTAAAGTTACTCCAAAAAGTGTGGAGCCCCAGCAGGACCTGACCTCATTCCCTGAACAGGACGGGGAATTAGCGCTGCCTGTTTCGGTATTTGTGGGGGAGGAGGATACTGGAATGGAGGTTGGAGTAGAGCCTGATGGGGAACGGCCAAGTACCAGTGGCGTACAGGAGGGTGAAAGGCCAGAATTAGAACTTGGGGGACCCCTAGAATTGGAGGATGTAGAGGGGAACCCTGGGAACTTTGGGACAGCCCAGTTACAAGACCTTACGCTGCAACATGCCAGGAAAAATGTGAAACTGGTCGATGGCAATAAAATTGGTGTTATACCGTACGGCTTGGTGTACCCTTATTTTTCAATTAAAAAGGGATTGTTGTATCGGGTGGATAAGTTAGGGGTAGATGAGGTGGAGCAGTTATTGGTGCCCAATAGGTACCGCCTCACTGTGTTAAATTTAGCACATGGACATATTCTAGGGGGGCATCTAGGAGAAAAAAAAACAAAGGAGCGTCTTCTAAGACGATTTTATTGGCCTGGGGTACACGCTGCAGTTACAAAACACTGTGGTGAGTGCCCCGACTGCCAGTTGACCGCCCCGAAACCGGCCTTTAGAAGCCCCTTGATACCGTTGCCTATAATAGAAACCCCTTTTGAGAGGATTGCTATGGATCTGATGGGCCCATTGCCAAAATCGGCTAGAGGTCATCAGTATATCCTTGTTGTGATGGATTATGCCACCCGATACCCGGAAGCCATTCCTCTTCGAACAATGGCAACCAAAGGAATAGCCAAAGAACTATGGTTAATGTTTAGCCGGGTAGGCCTCCCCAAAGAGATCCTGACAGATCATGGGACCTCATTTATGTCACGAATTTTGAGAGACTTGTGTGGTTTGTTAAACATCAAACAGCTTAGAACTTCTGTGTATCACCCCCAAACCGATGGACTCGTAGAGCGTTTCAATCGGACTTTGAAATCCATGTTGCGGAAAGTGATTGATAAAGACGGGAAGAATTGGGATCACATGTTGCCATACTTAATGTTTGCCATTAGGGAAGTCCCACAGGAATCAATGGGGTTTTCCCCCTTCGAACTGGTTTATGGGAGGCACCCTAGGGGAATCCTAGATATTGCACGGAAAACTTGGGAACAGGAGAACACTCCCTACAAAACGGTGATTGAGCACATAAATAACATGCAGGAGAGAATAGCCACAGTAATTCCCATAGTGAGAGAACACCTAAGACAAGCACAAGAGCGACAGAGATTTACTTATAATCGGGGGGCTGCTGTGAGGGTTTTTGCACCAGGAGATAAGGTGGTGGTTTTAGTTCCCACAGTGGAGTGTAAGGTCTTGGCTAAATGGAGGGGACCTTATGAGGTAGTAGAGAAAATAGGGGAGGTGAATTACAGGGTGAGACAGCCGGGCCGACGCCCGGAAATACAAATTTACCACGTGAATTTACTTAAACAATGGAAGGAGAGAGAGGTATTCACAGCTACAATACCACGAGTTTCGCCAAGTACTCCGGAAGTAAGGGTAGCACAGACACTTTCCCCAGCTCAAAAACATGAGGTCAAGACTTTTGTGCACAAGAACAGAGAGGTGTTTTCAGGGGTCCCTGGGAAAACTCACTTGGTTAGTCATAAAATAATTTCGCAACCTGGTGTAAAAGTTTGTTTGCGACCGTATCGGGTACCTGAGGCACGCCGCAGCGCCATAAGAGAAGAAGTGAAGGAAATGTTAGAGGCAGGAGTGATAGAGGAATCAACAAGTGAATGGTCAAGCCCTATAGTTATGGTGCCAAAACCAGATGGCAAATGGCGGTTTTGTAATGACTTCCGCAAAGTTAATGACGTTTCAAAGTTTGATGCCTATCCCATGCCCCGAATAGACGAATTACTGGAAAGTATAGGGAAAGCCAGATACATTTCCACTTTAGACTTGGCCAAGGGATACTGGCAAATCCCTTTATCCCCTGGATCCAAGGAGAAAACGGCTTTTTCCACCCCAGACGGGTTGTATCAATATACTGTCATGCCATTTGGGTTACATGGAGCACCGGCCACGTTCCAAAGGTTAATGGATAAGATTTTAAGGCCACATAGAAAATACGCGGCGGCATATTTGGATGACGTCGTCATACAGAGTGAAGACTGGGAAAGTCATTTGCCCCGTGTACAGGCAGTTTTAAATTCGATTCACAAAGCTGGCCTGACCGCAAATCCTGAAAAGTGTACTCTGGGCATGGAGGAAGCAAAATATCTGGGGTACGTTGTGGGAAGGGGTATGATTAGGCCACAGGAAAGCAAAGTTGAAGCCATTAAAAATTGGCCACGTCCGATAAACAAAAAACAGGTCCGGGCGTTTTTAGGTATAGCGGGATATTACCGCCGGTTTGTTCCAGATTTTGCCACCATTGCCTCCCCCCTCACGGAATTAACAAGAAATAGATGCCCCCTCATGGTGAAATGGAGCCCCAAAGCTGAAAAAGCGTTCACCACACTAAAAGAAGCTCTTTGTAGCAGCCCGGTATTGGTGGTACCAGACTTTTCTAAAGAATTCCTGGTCCAAACAGATGCTTCCGAAGTAGGGCTAGGAGCTGTACTGTCACAGGAGGTCGATGGGGTAGAACACCCCATTATGTTTCTCAGCCGAAAACTGGAAGACAGAGAACACAATTATGCAGTGATCGAGAAGGAATGTCTGGCAATAAAATGGGCTATAGAAAGCCTGAGGTATTATCTGCTGGGACGACAGTTCACCTTAATTACTGACCACGCTCCCCTAACGTGGATGAACCAAGCAAAAGAGAAAAACGCTAGGGTAATGCGTTGGTTCCTGTCATTCCAACAGTATAAATACAGCATAAGACACCGAGCGGGGAAACTAATGGGGAATGCTGATGGACTTTCTAGAATTCATTCCTTCTTTTCTACAGTAGCTCGACCCCAGAAGCTCGAGCTAGGGGGGGAGATATGTGATATAATGAGGGGATTGGTGAAAAATGGGAGATACATTAGGGCAGTCTTGATGGCAAATTCTGGCTTCAGTCATACCGGAAGCAAGATGGCTGCCAAACAGGAAGTGACTAGTTTTAATGCCACATCATCAAAAGGGGCGTTCCCAGGGGGATAAAAAGGGAGGCCCAGGCAAGTACCAGGGGGAAAAAGAGTTGGGAGAGTGGTATGCTACAGGAAGTGAGTACTGAGATTGTTGGATTACTTGTTATTGACCTTGGATTGTTTGACTGCCTGCTGTGTGCTTAATACCTGGACTGTTTTGAAAACCCTGGATTGTGTATGAACCTTTGCCTGTTTCACCGACTATCCTATGCTGGATGGACATGTAAATAAAGCACTAACAGGTACCGCCCTGTTTGGAATTAACTTTACAGTATTTTGTCTCTGTTTACATACTGTCCCGCTACAAAGTACTGTATGCATATTCTACACAGCCTATGAAGTTGCTACAATATATATATACACACACTATACACTATATATACACTACCGGTCAAAAGTTTTAGTACACCTCAATTTTTCCAGTTTTTATTGAAATTTATGCAGTTTAATGTCTCAATGTACTCCGAAGTATTCTCTTCACAGTTGAAACTGAGACTTGCTTACTTCGACCAGTGTTAAGCTGTGCTTGAAGCTGTTGTCCTGTGAGCCGCCTATCACGCAAGCTGTTGACTCTCAGAAACTTGTCTTCTGATTCTGTTGTGGATTTGGGTCTACCAGACCTCTTCCTGTCAGAGTTTCCTCCAGTTTCCAAGTGCCTTTTGATGGTGTAGGAAACTGTACTCACTGACACCTTGGCTTTCTTTGCAATTTCTCTAAAGGAAAGACCTACACTTTTAAGGGTTATAATGGTCTGTCTGTCTTCCTTTGTTAATTGCCTTTTTCTCGCCATTATGAGAGCAATATACTACTTCCTGCAGTACAATACTGTCCAAATAATGCTTAAGAGGGTGTAGTAACACAGTCTGTTCCAACACTGCTTCTATACAGACAGAGGGTTTGTAAGTAATCAACAAAAGTTGGGACACCTGTAGGAATTGGTAGCATCAACTTTCAAGGCTTAATTTACTTCCATTGCTGCAGAACAGCTGTAAGTTGTTAACCCATTACTTGTTCGCTGAAAAAGGCCTTTTTGTATAACTCTGAAATGTACATTATTTTTCAGTTTTTGGTAACCTAAACTTTTTTTTTTAACCTCTGGCAGTTTACCGCTTACCTTTGTACCATTTCAGGTTATTCACTGGACTTGAACTGCTTAAATTTCAATAAAAACTGGAAAAATGGGGGTGTTCTAAAACGTTTGACCGGTAGTGTATATATACAGACGTGCTCAAATTTGTTGGTACCCCTCCACAAAAAATGAAGAATGCACAATTTTCTCTGAAATAACTTGAAACTGACAAAAGTAATTGGCATCCGCCATTGTTTATTCCATATGTAATAGAAATCAGACTTTGCTTTTGATTTTTTATTCAACATAATATTGTAAATAAGAAAACAAATGAAAATGGCATGGACAAAAATGATGGGACCGCTAACCTAATATTTTGTTGCACAACCTTTAGAGGCAATCACTGCAATCAAACGTTTTCTGTAGCTCTCAATGAGACTTCTGCACCTGTTAACAGGTAGTTTGGCCCACTCTTCCTGAGCAAACTGCTCCAGCTGTCTCAGGTTTGATGGGTGCCTTCTCCAGACTGCAAGTTTCAGCTCTCTCCATAGATGTTGATAGGATTCAGATCAGGACTCATAGAAGGCCACTTCAGAATAGTCCAATGTTTTGTTCTTATCCATTCTTGGGTGCTTTTAGCTGTGTGTTTTGGGTCATTATCCTGTTGGAGGACCCATGACCTGCGACTGAGACAGAGCTTTCTGACACTGGGCAGTACGTTTCGCTCCAGAATGCCTTGATAGTCTTGAGATTTCATTGTGCCCTGCACAGATTCAAGGCACCTGATGTGACTTGCCAAAAAGCTCCAGTTTTGACTCATCTGTCCAAAGGACATTCTCCCAGAAGGGTTGTGGCTTGTCAATATGCATTTTAGCAAATTCCAGTCTGGCTTTTTTATGTTTTTCTTTCAAAACTGGAGTCCTCCTGGGTCTTCTTCCATGGAGCCCACTTTCGCTCAAAAAGCGACGGATGGTGCGATCAGAAACTGACGTACCTTCACCTTGGAGTTCAGCTTGTATCTCTTTGGCAGTTATCCTTGGTTCTTTTTCTACCATTCACACTATCCTTCTGTTCACTCTGGGGTCGATTTTCCTCTTGCGGCCATGCCCAGGGAGGTTGGCTACAGTTCCATGGACCTTAAATTTCTTAATAATATTTGCAACTTTTGTCACAGGAACATCAAGCTGCTTGGAGATGGTCTTGTAGCCTTTACCTTTACCATGCTCATCTATTATTTTCTTTCTGATCTCCTCAGACAACTCTCTCCTTTGCTTTCTCTGGTCCATGTTCAGTGTGGTGCACACAATGGTACCAAACAGCACAGTGACTACTTTTCTCCATTTAAATAGGCTAAATGACTGATTACAAGATTGGAGACATGTGTGATACTAATTAAAGAAACGAATTAGTTTGAAATATCTCTATAATCCAATTATTTATTATCTTTTCTAAGGGGTACCAACAAATGTGTCCAGGCCATTTTAGAATATCTTTGTAGAATAAGCAATAATTCATCTCTTTTCACAGCTTCTTTGCTTTATTCTATGACATACCAAAGGCATGCAAGTATACATGATAAAATAGCTTTTAATTTCATCACTTTTCAGGAGGAATTAAGCATTATTTCAATGAGCTGTAAGGGTACCAACAAATTTGAGCATGTCTGTATATATATATATATATATATATATATATATATATATATATATATATATATATATATATATATATATATATATTGTGAGGGATTGGTTAAAGGAAACGGGAAAAAAGGTGAATGACAACGTAAACCAACTGGTTGGTAAACAAAGAAAATTAATAAAAAGTGTTTGGGATCAAAAATGAATGGGTTAAAAAAATACACTTTGTCAATAATAACTGTGTGTTAAATAAGGGAAAGTACAAATGGAAAAAAGTATGGTTTAAAACAAATATTTATTATTGGTCAGAGACAATACCTGGGGGACACTAGGACCAGGTGGAAGCTACTGGAGTCAAGGATGGCTCCAGTTCAAATTAATTGTCCAATTTAATGACCTGTCAATTGTTTAATAATATAATTGGTTACCGTTTAAAATGTCTGTTTGGTGAATGCTTGAACGAGGGTGATGGTAGGAGCGGAGTTGGAGAGTGGGAGAGTAAAAACAAGGAAAAAGAATATTCGTATTGTGAGAACTGGTTAACAACATTTTGGAAAGGTATTTGGATTACGGTTTTGGTTTTGGAGACGAGGTAACAGGCTTAGCCTGCCCCGTCATTAGGTAGGGAACGATTTGTTTAGTTAGGACCCAAGACTGGGTTAGGTTTTGTTTTCTTTATTTTCTTTTTCAGTCTGTAAATAATAAACATACGCTACGGCGTTTCCTTGCATCTGGTTGTCAAGTGTCTGATTGAAGCAAAGCTTGGGATAGGAACGCAGATCGTCACATTGTGGTACCAGAAGTGGGGCTGTTTTGTCTGACAATAAATTCCAACTCGTACCCTGGCTTTGTACTGTGATAAAAGTGGATCATGGAGGCGGCAGTACAGGCACTGTTGCAGGCTAGTGCTATGCAGCACGAGGCCAATCGGACGATACAGCAACAATTGACTGTAATGCAAGAACAAGTTACCAAACTGTTTGAAGAACGGGCTGTATCCACAACTTCTCTTTTACAAAAGATGACTGACCAGGATGATGTGGAGTCTTTCCTGCTAACCTTTGAGCGGACAGCGGAACGGGAGAAATGGCCGCAGGTTCGTTGGGCAGGGATCTTAGCACCACTCCTGATAGGGGACGCCCAAAAAGCATATTCTGACTTGGAGCCGGACTCGGCTGCTGACTACAGTCAGTTGAAGAAGGAGATATTGGCCCGGGCGGGAGTTACTACAGCTGTACGAGCTCAGCGGTTCCATGACTGGCAGTTCCTAAAGGATAAAGTGCCGCGGTCTCAAATGTTTGACCTGATACATCTAACCCGAAAATGGTTACAACCGGAGCTCAACTCATCAGCACGGGTCGTGGAATTACTTGTTATGGACCGGTATTTGAGAGCGTTGCCGTTTTTTTTGAGGAAAACGGTTGGACAGGCCAATCCAGCCAACGCCGATGAACTGATATCTCTGGTCGAGAGTCATACAGCCGCCGACAGGTTGGCTCGTTGTTCCCCGGAGGGACAACGCCGCTTCAACCCGCGCACCCCATTCCTGAAGAGGCAGGAACACACTGACGTGGGTAAGACTGTGCTTGGGAAACGGGGTGACGAAGAGCAGCCACGTGCTGTGAAGGGACCTTGGGGGTGAAAAATATATGGGACGGGATAACCCTGACATTATATGTTTTAATTGTCATCAGAAGGGACACATTGCTAGACAATGTAGAAAAACTCAAGGGGTAGAAAATATGGAGTGTGATTGGGCTGATGCATATGGGGCCTGTGACTATACTTGCAATTATATCACCACTGTTAATAACTTGTTTACCTCACGAATGTTGGAGGGGGATTATTTGTCTACTGTTAAAGTAGCTGGTAGGGAGACGGTAGCACTTTTGGATTCAGGCTGTGGGCAAAGTTTGATCACTGCATCACTAATTGAACATTTAAATTTACCAGAGTGTAACGAAGTTAGGATTAATTGCATTCATGGGGACATTAAAACCTATCCGGCTAAGTTAGTGGAGATAGAGATTGGCGGAGAACCAGTACGCTATAAATTTGGAGTATTTCCACGTCTTCCCTACCCGGTAGTTATAGGGAGAGATTGTCCTAGTTTTAACATTCTGATCAAGAACCAAAAGAAATTGTCCTCAATGTCAGTTGTTGATGAAGGTGTGTCTGAGGGACATACGTTGTTTGATTTTTCAGATGAGATATTTGCAGAACCGGGTAAGACAAGAAAGTCCAGGAAATTAAAAAAACAAGACGGGGTTATAGGGAAAAGGGAACGAGAAAAGAGGCAACTCTGTAACGTTATGGTAAACACTGATAATGAGTCTGGGAGAGGTGGGGATATTATACCTGAGAGCAGGGGTCAGCCTAAACCACAAAGGTTACCATCAGGAAAACATACAAAGAAAAGTGAAACTTCAAAACAAGAAAGGCTTAGAAAAGCCGAAACGTTGATTTCACAAGGAAGTATGTCCGTGAAAATGTGGAATGAGTTGCCGGTATCGCAATTGGATTTCAGGAAAGAGCAGGCAGCAGACCCAAATTTACGTGCTGCTTTTAGCCAAGTCTTTGAAATTGATGACGACTATGAAAATATCCGAGACAGCCTACCTCTTCCACATTTTATCACCAGACATGACTTATTATATCGGGTAACCAAAACTGATCAAGGTGATTGGTTAGAACAGTTATTGGTTCCTGGTAAATTTAAAGAACTGATTTTTCATCTGTCACATAGTCATGTGTTAAGTGGCCACTTAGGGGCTCAAAAAACTAGGGAAAGGATTTTAAGTAGATTCTTCTGGCCTGGGATTTATCAAGAAATTCTTAATCGTTGTAATCAATGCAAAGAATGTCAATTGGTTTTAGAAAGAAAGCCTGCACCCGCTCCTTTGATTCCTTTGCCCATAATTGAAATTCCGTTTTCACGAATTGGCATGGATTTGGTGGGGCCGTTAGAAAAAACGAGTTCGGGGTACAAACACATTTTGGTTATAGTAGATTACGCAACTAGGTATCCGGAAGCGATTCCCTTAAGAGTTGCCAGTGCCAAGAACATAGCTCGAGCCTTGTTGCAAGTGTTTAGTCGAATGGGTTTTCCAAACGAAATAATTACCGACCAGGGAACTCCCTTTGTGTCTTCAATACTGAAGGAGCTGTGCACGCTATGTAATATTAAAAAGATACTGACCTCTGTTTACCACCCACAATCAGACGGTTTGGTGGAGAGGTTTAATAAAACACTAAAGCAAATGTTAAAGAAAGTAATGCACCCTGATGGGAAGGACTGGGACCAGCTGTTGCCCTTTGTGCTTTTTGCTTTTAGGGAAGTACCCCAAAGTTCCACTGGGTTTTTGCCATTTGAGTTGCTGTATGGCAGACAACCCCGTGGGATTTTGGACATAGTTAAAGAAGCTTGGGAGGAGAAATCAAGTTCGGGCCAAAATGTAGTTGAGTATGTCTGTCAAGTGCAAGAAAGAATGGGAAAAGTTGCTGAAATTGTCAAACAGAACATGGAAAGTGCACAAGAGAAACAAGAGAGACATTACAATGCAGGTGCTAGGTTAAGGGAGTTTGCAGTAGGAGATAAAGTTTTGGTTTTATTACCCTCACATGTACACAAGTTTTTAGCTAAATGGCAAGGGCCATACCAGGTAGTAGAAAAAATCTCTGATGTTAACTATCGATTGTTTAGGCCAGGTAAGAGAAACCCATATCAGCTGTTTCACATTAATTTGCTGAAGCCATGGAATGAGGGGGATCTGACAGTGAATGATACACAGACAGAAGTGTTGAACGTGAATGTGGAAGAGGTACAGATTGGTGAACAGTTGTCTGAGATGCAGAAGAAAGAAATAAATCATTTAATACAAACAAATCTAGATGTTTTTTCAGAGGTCCCAGGAAGGACTAATCTTGTGGAACACAGGATTATTACACCCCCAGGGGTAGTGATCAGGAAAAGGCCATATAGAATCCCACAAGCTAAGCGAGAGGGTATGAAAACAGAAATACAGAGTATGTTGAAAATGGGAATAATCGAGGAATCGGACAGTGACTGGTCAAGTCCAGTGGTAATGGTCCCGAAACCCGATGGTACAGTAAGGTTTTGCATTGACTTTAGAAAGGTTAATGAGATATCAAAGTTTGATGCATATCCCATGCCCAGAATAGATGAAATGATTGAGAAACTGGGCAGGGCTAAATATATTACCACGTTAGATCTGACTAAAGGATATTGGCAGGTTCCTTTGGAAGAAAGCTCAAAAGAAAAAACAACGTTTGCTACGCCGGAGGGTCTTTTTAAGTTTACAGTGCTTCCATTTGGACTTCATGGCACGCCAGCCACTTTTCAGAGGTTGATGAATAAAGTTCTTCGTCCCCATCAGCAGTACGCTGCTGCATATCTGGATGATGTAGTCATTTTTAGTAAGGATTGGAAATCCCATTTACACCAGGTGAGCGCGGTATTACAGGCATTGCGGGACGCTAAACTGACCTCAAATAAAAAGAAGTGTGCGTTCGCCTTACAGGGAACCAAGTATTTGGGGTTTATACTAGGGAATGGAGAAATAAAACCCCAGGATAGGAAAGTACATGCAAGGCAGCAGTGTGGAGTAGTAAGGCAGCAGTGTGGAGTAGTGGTTAGGGCACTGGACTCTTGACCGGAGGGTTGTGGGTTCAATCCCCAGTGGGGGACACTGCTGTTGTACCCTTGAGCAAGGTACTTTACCTAGATTGCTCCAGTAAAAACCCAACTGTATAAATGGGCAATTGTATGTAAAAATAATATGATAACTGTATAATGTGAAATAATGTATAATGTGATATCTTGTAACAATTGTAAGTCGCCCTGGATAAGGGCGTCTGCTAAGAAATAAATAATAATAATAATAATAATAATAATTCAAGCTTGTAAGCAACCAGCAAATAAAAAACAGCTGAGGGCATTTCTGGGGTTAGTAGGGTATTACAGACGATTCATAAAAGATTTTGCTACTCGAGCAGTTCCCCTGACAGAGCTGACGAAAGGAACAAAGTCAAACAAAATTGTCTGGAACTCGGAAGCGGAAAAGGCTTTTAAAGATTTAAAAACAGCAATTTGTCAAGAGCCAGTCTTGATTAGCCCAGATTTCAAGAAACCCTTCATTTTGCAGACTGATGCTTCTGTTGTAGGTTTAGGGGCTGTATTGTCCCAAGAAAGGAATGGAGAGGAACACCCAGTCTTGTTTTTAAGCAGGAAGTTGTTACCAAGGGAAATCAAATACGCCACTGTAGAGAAGGAGTGTATGGCTATTAAGTGGGCAGTAGAGGCTCTACGCTATTACTTGTGGGGTAGAAAATTTACCTTAGTAACAGACCATGCACCCCTAAAATGGCTTTACCGCAACAAAGACGGGAATGCAAGGGTGACCCGGTGGTTCTTATCTTTGCAACCGTACTGTTTCGAGCTCAAGTACAGAAAGGGCAAAGAGCATATTAATGCAGATTTTTTTTCACGGTACCCACAAACAGAGATTAGTTTGTTTGCACAACAGGGTGAGGTTAAACGGAGAGGTTGGGTACAGGACGGAATCTATGTGTCCAAACAGCGCTTAAGAGGCCTCGGACATTGGGTGGAAAATTGTTAATTTTGCAGCTCTGCCAGGTTGGTATGCCCGATCCCACGGGATCGTGCAAAAGGGGGGGTAGTGTGAGGGATTGGTTAAAGGAAACGGGAAAAAAGGTGAATGACAACGTAAACCAACTGGTTGGTAAACAAAGAAAATTAATAAAAAGTGTTTGGGATCAAAAATGAATGGGTTAAAAAAATACACTTTGTAAATAATAACTGTGTGTTAAAAAAGGGAAAGTACAAATGGAAAAAAGTATGGTTTAAAACAAATATTTATTATTGGTCAGAGACAATATCTGGGGGACACTAGGACCAGGTGAAAGCTACTGGAGTCAAGGATGGCTCCAGTTCAAATTAATTGTCCAATTTAATGACCTGTCAATTGTTTAATAATATAATTGGTTACCTGTAGCAGGGGAGATCTGTGCTGACTCTTCTGGCGTGTTCATAGTGCTGCAGGGAGAGGGCAGCAGCTCGTCAATATCTGCCTGTCAGTCATGGCAGTGACACGGAGAGGGGAAAGAGTGGGTGTGCGGACTTTCCTTCTCTCTGAGTGGCTGGGAGGCGGGTCTTGGGGGGATTGCTGACCCTATAAGTTTCATTCTGCTGTTCCCTCAGGTCTGCCCACGGAGACGTAAGCCGGCGTGCGGAAGCGCTGGAGAAAAATCAGCCCGGACGAAAAATCCCGGCGAGACAAACAAATAAGAAACCAAAAGAAAGAAAGATTTAGCAGTAGCGGGGGAAAAGAAAACTCTTGGGCAGCCCCGACAAAGTGGATAGCAGGCTGAGGGAGCCGCTAGAGTAGGACGGAGACCCGGGCCGTACGGATAGCGACGGTTGGGGAGAAGCTGCCGAGTGCAGCACTTTTTATTTTGTAGTTTTGTTTACTGTGTTTTGTTTTCTCTGTTTCTTTTGCCTTTTGATTAGTGTTCTTTTTGTTCTCACTTCTGTACCCTGTACCGCTCCGGTATAGTTGTGGCTCTGTCGCTACCATAGTTGGTACGGCAGGCCACCGACAACAGCGCCCTCTGCGGGCTGAACCCAAAATAAGTTTCTAATAAAACTGGGCACCTGTGCGGTGTTTTCAGCCTCATTTCTGTCTCCTGTGTCAGTGAATTACCCACCACCCTTCCACACGTGGTGTCAGAAGAGGGATTCACTGGCACTGCCCCCTTCAAGCAGTGCACACCAGCATGGATGCTTCCCAGTTTGCGGAGATGATGAATCTCCTGCGCCAGACCCTGACGGCAGCGGTGCAAGGGCCGGCTAGACCGGCGGGACCTGACCCCCGGTTGATGAGACCAACCAAGATGACGGCAGAGGATCGACCCGAAGCCT
This sequence comes from Acipenser ruthenus, assembly GCF_902713425.1. Taxonomy (NCBI): domain Eukaryota; kingdom Metazoa; phylum Chordata; class Actinopteri; order Acipenseriformes; family Acipenseridae; genus Acipenser; species Acipenser ruthenus. Next base: position 19,647,548 of record NC_081204.1, read on the forward strand.
ACCTGGAGGTGTTCGAGGCGCTGGCGACCTCTGCCGGGTGGGATCAGGCCCAATGGGCCAGTTACCTCTTGCCCCAGTTAACGGGGGAGGCGCAAGCGGCAGCGAGGACGCTGTCTCCCGACCGGATGATGGACTACCCCACGCTAAAAGCTACCATCCTGAATCGCGTGGGGGCCACTCCGGAGGGCTATCGGAGGAGGTTTCGGGAGGAGCGCTTCCCGCCCGAGGAGCACCCTAGAACCATAGCGCATCGTTTAAATGAGTATGCCATGGGGTGGTTGCGGCCAGATGCGACCACGAAAGCGAGGCTGGTGGAGGTGATTGTGGTGGAGCGCTTTCTGGAGTGTCTAGCTCCGGAACCACGGCTGTGGGTACAGCGGCAGGCACCCGCCACCATGGATCAGGCGGTCGCCCTGGCAGAGCAGTACCGGGCAGCCGAACCAACGCCAGCCAGGCTGCCGGGGAGAAGCACTGCGGCATCATTGGCTCCACCGGCCCCGGATAGGGCGAAGGGACTGGGGGGAAGGGGTGTACAAGGTTTTGGGCGGGGGGGGGCTGTGCGAGCTCCCGGCCCGGGGACCGGGGCAGCGTGGGGTTCCCCGCGGGCTGCTGCGGGGTCGGACCGGGGTCTCGCACGGTTTCCTTACCGTCGAGCCCCTTTGATGGCTCCGGTGTTTCCACCTCTTGCCGAGGCTCCAGGGCGAGAAACTAGCCCACTGCGGTGTTGGACGTGCCGGGAGGTGGGACACCTCGCGCGGGATTGCCCCGTGATGGAGTGTGACCTCAGCCGACCAGGTAAGCCTGTTCAATTACCTCAGTCACTTCAGCAGACGGGTTTTGTTATTCCTGTGACAGTGGATGGTACAAAAACCCAGGCGCTCCTGGATTCAGGGTGTGGTCAGTCCCTAATACAGGATAGCCTAATCTCACTGGGGCATAAACGGTTATTGGGACAGGTGCATATCAAATGTATTCATGGGGATGTACGCTCCTACCCTAAGATAAGTGTGAATATAACGATTGGCCAGCAGGGGACGCAGGTGCATGTAGGGTTATGTCCTCGATTGCCAGTACCAGTAGTTCTGGGGCGGGACTGTGGGCAGTTTAAGGATTGGTTAGCTGCTCTGACAGCCCCGCCCACCCTATTGGCCAAGAAGGAGGAAGTAATTGGAGAGATCTTCCCCTTCTGTGACCCGAATTGGTTTTGCCAGAGATTTAGACCCCGAAAAACTAAACGGGAACGTCGGGCCGCTAAGAATGAGGGCTGGCGATGGAAGGAGTCCGAGAGGTTTCAGGTGGGGGCGGTTGGTGAAGAGTCGGGGGGGAAGGCTGCAGAGCCGGCACAAGCGTCCGGCTCGGCTGCCTCCACTCCGGACCGACCCGACCCCGAGCTGGAAGCCATGGGAGCTGATTTTTTAGCTCGTTCCCGTGACTTCCGACTCGAGCAAGGGCGTGACGACGTGCTGGGCAGGCTCTTTGACCAGGCAGCGGTGGTTAATGGTCGGGTGGTCGAGCCCAGACGCGCCGCCACGTACCCTCACTTTGAGATTAATCGAGACCTGCTGTATCGTGTTGACAAATTACCCCAGACGGGGGAGGTGCGTCATCAGTTGCTCATCCCTCAGCCCTTTAAGGAGGATTTGCTGCAGCTTGCTCACGCTATTCCCCTGTCTGGTCACTTAGGAAGGGACAAAACCAAAGCGAGGCTTGTGACACGGTTCTATTGGCTGGGGCTGGATGGTGACGTCAGACGGTTTTGTGAACGGTGTGGGGAGTGTCAGAAAGCTAGCCCTAGAGCCGTCCCGCGAGCCCCACTGGTGCCATTGCCCCTAGTGGAAGCTCCGTTTGAGCGTATTGGGATGGACATAATCAGGCCATTGGAAAGGAGTGCGGCGGGATACACACACCTATTAGTCATTTTGGATTACGCGACGCGTTATCCAGAGGCTATACCCCTCCGATCTATGTCCGCTAAGTCTGTTGCCGACGAGCTCGTGAAGGTTTTCTCCCGGGTGGGGATCCCCAAGGAGATACTGACCGACCAAGGCACTAACTTTATGTCCCGGCTAATCCGCGGGACATGTAAACTTTTGGGGATTAAGACCATTAGGACATCGGTGTTTCATCCTCAGACCGATGGGCTTGTGGAGCGCTTTAATAAGACCCTTAAGAACATGTTGCGCAGATTTATTAGTAGTGATGTGCGTTACTGGGACCAGCTGATTCCTCCCCTTCTCTTTGCGATCAGAGAGGTACCCCAGGCTTCCACGGGGTTTTCTCCATTCGAGCTGCTGTATGGGCGAAGACCCCGGGGTGTGCTCGATCTGGTCAGAGAGATGTGGGAGGAACAGCAGGATAATTCGACGAATGCCGTCCGGTATGTGTTGGACCTGCGCAAACGTCTGGAGTCTGTTGGAAAATGGGCGCAGGATAATTTGCAGCAGGCACAACACAGACAGGAGACCCAATACAATAGAGGAGCCCGGTTGCGCACATTTCAGCCGGGGGATAAAGTGCTTCTATTATTACCCAGTTCCGAGTCAAAACTCCTGGCTAAGTGGCAAGGACCCTTCGAGGTTACACGCCGGGTTGGGGCGGTGGATTATGAGATCTGCCAGCCGGAGCGGCGGAGAGAGAAACACATTTATCATGTTAACCTCCTGAAGCCCTGGCTGCAACCGGAGGCATTGATAGTGGCGCAGGCAGATGACGTCACCGACCTGGGACCTGATCTTTCTGTGTTGGCGAAAACAGGGTCGGTACAGATTGCAGAGAATCTGACACCAACACAGAAATGTCAGGCTCGGGCGCTGGTGACGAAATTTCCTGATGTGTTTTCTCCCGTCCCGGGGCGGACTCGAGTAGCCCATCATCACATTGAAGTTGAGCCGGGGACGCTAGTTCGCCAGAGGCCATACCGTGTACCTGAACGTAAAAGACAGGTAATAAAAACGGAAATTGATGAAATGCTGAGACTGGGGGTAATAGAAGAGTCCCAAAGTGACTGGAATAGTCCAATTGTTTTAGTGGATAAGCCGGACGGGTCAACTCGATTTTGCATTGACTTCAGGCGAGTTAATGAAAAATCGAAGTTTGACGCTTATCCCATGCCCCGGGTAGATGAATTGCTGGAGCCTCTTGGCACGGCTCATTTTATGACGACACTGGATTTAACGAAGGGGTACTGGCAGATACCCCTGACCCCGAAATCCAAAGAGAGGACGGCGTTTTCGACTCCCTTCGGATTATACCAATTTAGGACCATGCCCTTTGGGTTGCACGGAGCACCAGCCACTTTCCAGCGGATGATGGATCGCATTTTGCGGCCCCATCAGCAGTACGCCGCTGCTTACATAGATGACGTGGTTATCCACAGTGAGGATTGGCCGAGTCATCTGTGTAAGGTAGCGGCGGTATTGCAATCCTTGCGGGAGGCTGGGCTCACTGCTAACCCAAAGAAATGTGCCATTGGGAAGAGTGAGTCGGAGTATTTGGGGTATCGAGTAGGGGGTGGCCAGATCAGACCGCTGATTGCTAAGGTGAAAGCCTTGGCTGACTGGCCGGTCCCTACGACCAAAACCCAGGTGCGCTCTTTCTTGGGACTAGCGGGCTATTACAGGAAGTTCATTCCGGACTTCGCTACGCTCGCTGCTCCCTTGACAGACCTCACCCGGAAGGCTGCCCCAAATACGGTTCAGTGGACGGAGCCGTGCCAGAGGGCCTTTCTCGCTTTGAAGCGGAGATTGTGTAGTAAGCCAGTGCTATGCAGTCCGGATTTCGGTAAGAGGTTCACCCTGCAGACGGATGCGTCAGAGACAGGTCTCGGGGCAGTGTTGTCTCAGGAGGTGCGGGGAAGCGAGCACCCGGTCCTGTACATCAGCAGGAAGCTCCTTCCCCGCGAGAAGAACTATAGTACCATCGAGAAGGAGTGTCTCGCAGTAAAATGGGCAGTCGAGTCACTCCGGTACTACCTCCTGGGGCGACACTTCACCCTGGTTACAGATCATGCCCCCTTGGCATGGCTTCACCGGATGAAGGATAACAACGCCAGAATCACGCGATGGTACTTGGCCCTGCAGCCCTATGCCTTCAGGGTTGTCCACCGAGCAGGGAAACTGCATCAAAACGCAGATTTTTTCTCTCGGGAAGGCATGGGGTTGTGGGATTTTCGAATGGACCGGTGGTGCCATTCTAAGGGGGAGGATATGTAGCAGGGGAGATCTGTGCTGACTCTTCTGGCGTGTTCATAGTGCTGCAGGGAGAGGGCAGCAGCTCGTCAATATCTGCCTGTCAGTCATGGCAGTGACACGGAGAGGGGAAAGAGTGGGTGCGCGGACTTTCCTTCTCTCTGAGTGGCTGGGAGGCGGGTCTTGGGGGGATTGCTGACCCTATAAGTTTCATTCTGCTGTTCCCTCAGGTCTGCCCACGGAGACGTAAGCCGGCGTGCGGAAGCGCTGGAGAAAAATCAGCCCGGACGAAAAATCCCGGCGAGACAAACAAATAAGAAACCAAAAGAAAGAAAGATTTAGCAGTAGCGGGGGAAAAGAAAACTCTTGGGCAGCCCCGACAAAGTGGATAGCAGGCTGAGGGAGCCGCTAGAGTAGGACGGAGACCCGGGCCGTACGGATAGCGACGGTTGGGGAGAAGCTGCCGAGTGCAGCACTTTTTATTTTGTAGTTTTGTTTACTGTGTTTTGTTTTCTCTGTTTCTTTTGCCTTTTGATTAGTGTTCTTTTTGTTCTCACTTCTGTACCCTGTACCGCTCCGGTATAGTTGTGGCTCTGTCGCTACCATAGTTGGTACGGCAGGCCACCGACAACAGCGCCCTCTGCGGGCTGAACCCAAAATAAGTTTCTAATAAAACTGGGCACCTGTGCGGTGTTTTCAGCCTCATTTCTGTCTCCTGTGTCAGTGAATTACCCACCACCCTTCCACATTACCGTTTAAAATGTCTGTTTGGTGAATGCTTGAACGAGGGTGATGGTAGGAGCTGAGTTGGAGAGTGGGAGAGTAAAAACAAGGAAAAAGAATATTCGTATTGTGAGAACTGGTTAACAACATTTTGGAAAGGTATTTGGATTACGGTTTTGGTTTTGGAGACGAGGTAACAGGCTTAACCTGCCCCGTCATTAGGTAGGGAACGATTTGTTTAGTTAGACCCGAGACTGGGTTAGGTTTTGTTTTCTTTATTTTCTTTTTCAGTCTGTAAATAATAAACATACGCTACGGCGTTTCCTTGCATCTGGTTGTCAAGTGTCTGATTGAAGCAAAGCCTGGGATAGGAACGCAGATCATCACAATATATATATATATATATATATATATATATATATATATATATATATATATATATATATACCTGTATATATATAATCTACAGACACACTGCTGTGCAATAGTCTTAGACATGTTGCATTTTTCTACTCTGATGCATTATGAACATCAATAGTTTACTCAAAGGCTCCACTAGTGTTTTCTACTATTATAACAACCTTGACTTGCATAAAGAAGGAAAAACATTGAGTGAAATAGCTTGCATTGCTCGATTTTCAAAGTGTGGTATCCGAAGTATAGTAAACTCACTGGTCATCAACAGTGTGAATCCAAGGCCTTCGTAATGAGTGATCTTTTAATGGCAATGATGTAATGTCCATTGCTTCATTATATTAAAGAAATGAATGAGAACTAGGCAAAAAAAAAGTGAGGGGGAGCAATAGTGTGGGGAAGTTTCATTCACCTAGTAAGAATGTAGTACATTTGGGGAAATGCTTTCAGTAGAGTTTCATATTAAATAACAACTAACCTTGGCAGGAAAGCAGGTTGTCTGGTACCTGCCTGAACAGAATTTTTGAAGAAACAAAGAGAGAGGTCAAGTTTAGTTAAAGCATTGAATAGCTAACATGAGACTCTTACATTTGACTGTTTTTGATAGCCTGGATTTAAGTAAAAATAATTGGATCTACAATTGCAGACTTAGAAGTTTGCCATGAACCTTCTAACAGCCTTTATCCAATCTTAATGTTTTTGATTTTAAGAGGGAAATATATTTTAAAACAAGGTTGGAATAATCAAACAAAGTTGATATTATATATTAAGACATCTCTCTCTCTCTCTCTCTCTCTCTCTCTCTCTCTCTCTCTCTCTCTCTCTCTCTCTCTCTCTCTCTCTCTCTCTCTCTCTCTCTCTCTCTCTCTCTCTCTCTCTCTCTCTCTCTCTCTCTCTCTCTCTCTCTCTCTCTCTCTCTCTCTCCCTCCCTCCCTCCCTGAGGTGGGGTGATGCAATTCTGCACGTTCATTTAAGCTGCACTGCTCCTCTCCTCTGTGCTGTATAGATCCTGTCTGCCTTGCTTCTGTCTCTGTGCTGTATAGATCCTGTCTGCCCTGCTCCTCTCCTCTGTGCTGTATAGATCCTGCCTGTCCTGCTCCTCTCCTCTGTGCTGTATAGATACTTCCTGCCTTGCTCCTGTCTCTGTGCTGTATAGATACTGTCTGCGCTGCTCCTGTCTCCTCTGTGCTGTATAGATCCTGCCTTTTTCTATGCTTTATTACCGTTTGGTAATAAAGCATGGACAAGTTTAACAGAGGTGGTGTGAGGGGGGGGGGGGGGGACGACGACTATGGGATTATGGACAATTAATTTTATCAAAGGAGTTACCGGGTGTTTTTTGAGTGCACTGTTTACTTGAAGGACAGGAGTTGTTAAGGCTGATTTGATTTTTAGATTTAATTAAGACTTCTGATGTATGAAGTGGAGAAAAAATTCTCCAAAGCGGTTAACGTTCTTGTTTACTATTCAAATGACAAAGTTTTAATCAACCTATCAGTGTGTCTGTACTACTTTTATGTGATCTGTACTGTGCAGGAGGGGGCGTGACAAAGTTGGTGCTGCATTGTTTTCAGCATTGGAGGTAAAATAGTAGAAATGGACGACAAAGAAAACAAAGTATATTTCGGCTGATGATCTTTTCAAGATATATCCCAAAGAAACTGTACATGCAGACTGAGGTAATTGTTTTGCATATCTTAATGCGTCTTTGGAGAAAATACGATCGATCGCTATTTAGCTTCACAATCACACATTAAACAAAAGGCTACTACAGAGGCTGCTGAACAGAACATAAAATAAACAGCTTTCAGACACCAAACTGGAAAGTCAACCCAGACAAAAAGTATTCCTGTCTGCAAGTTAAATCGTAATAAAACGATCCAGCACAGCCCCCTCGCTTCAACCTGCTGCTTACTTTTTCGCAGTTGGAATTTTAGACCCGAATAGCCAAGTTTTCTTTGTTTTGATTCGGTACTAATAATATAAATTATTGGATGGGACAAATAATATGAATACGAACGTACTGTATACATTGCCTTTATTAAAGCATGCCAGATGCCCTTGAGGGTAACTGAGTTTTTGGGCTGTTTCTAATCGATTCATCTGTATAACTTGGCAAAGCTTTGCCTTAACTTCCAACCAATTCAGTGGATGCAGAACCTGCAGCCTCAATGTATGGGCAAGTCAACTGCAGGGGGATGCTGCATGCTTGCCTTTAAGTTAAATGACAGCACTCTGTTTCAGTAAGGAAGCAAGTACCACTATTTTTAGGCTTTATAGTGTTCTGAAATACTGTCTTGTGAAGGGCGGTAGCGAGCCCTGTACATTTATTTGTTTATTTATTTTTAGATCGGGGTCTCCTCCTCCATCCCTGTGCAGTGTATTTTGTATTTGTTTTGTATTATGATTTATTTATTGTAAATGATGCCGAAACACCGCAGGTTTGTCATTGTTTTGTTATTTATGTATTTAGGACGGCGTAGCCTATTATTATTATTTTGGTTAGTAGCGTGGATGGGAAACCCCATCCACAGTAATTTAAAAAACTCGTGCAGATTGTGGCCGAGGGGTAATTGAATAATTACTAGCTAGTTAAACCCCTCGGCCACGATATAAAAAGCCTGCAGCTCTCCAGCTCTGGGTGGGTGTACGAGAGGAGCGTAGAGAGTGGAGAAAGCAAAGCAAAGCAAAGCAAAACGAAACTGAATACAAAGACAGGAACAGTGAAGGCAATCTGCCCAGCCTGACCTGTGTTGTTTCATTTATTTGGTGATTGTGACTTGTTTTTGTTTAAAATATTTATTTTCGCTCTGTGAGCAAAGTGTGTTTTTTTTTTTTGTTTAAACCTTTTATTTATTTTTGTAATTTGTAAATAAAACGACAGCCAGCCGCATCTTTCTTTGCAACTGCAGTATTTGGTGTCAGAGTTCTTCCTTCCTGCTTCTGCCGTGATGTCACCGCCCAGCCAGCCTGTCACACGTGGTGTCCTGTGTGGGATCTCCAGCGCCTCCTGGACGCAGGCAGAGTAGGATACTGCAGTTTTGTTTTTTTTTGTTTTTTTTTTTGTATATAACTTTTTGGATGAAGAGGAGAAAAGATGGGAGGAAGAAGAGGAAAGATGGGAGGGAAAAGGAGGAAGAGCTGCAGAGAGCTGCAACAACAACAACAGCAGCAGCTGAACAAGAGGTGGTGGTCCCGGGTGCCAACTCAATTTGGACCCACGGACTGGGCAGCTAACAGGAGCAGTGGAGGAAGGAGGGGGCTCCTATGTGCGGTGCCTGTGGAGAGTTGGGGCACGTCCGGGAGGACTGCCCTTACGGGGATGAAGAGCCGAAGTGTTATTATTATTATTATTATTATTATTTATTTATTTCTTAGCAGACGCCCTTATCCAGAGCGACTTACAATCATAAGCAAATACATTTCAAGTGTTACAATACAAGTAATACAATAAGAGCAAGAAATACAATAATTTTTGTTCAAGTGTGAGAAACCACAATTCAATAATACAGCAGATAATAGTGATAGTTACATCAAGATATGATTAAATAGTGATAGTTACATCAGGATATGATTAAATACAAAATACTACAGGTTAAACACTTGGCAGATTACAGTATTCTGAAGTACAGGATTAAATGCAGAGGCGTTCTACAGGTGCTGTTTGAAGAGGTGAGTCTTATGGAGGCGCCGGAATGTGGTCAGGGACTGGGCAGTCCTGACATCTGTAGGAAGGTCATTCCACCACTTCGGAGCAAGGGTGGAGAAGGAGCGGGCTCTGGAGGCCGGGGAGCGTAGCGGAGGTAGAGCCAGTCTTCTAGTGCAGGTGGAGCGGAGAGGTCGAGTGGGGGTGTAGGGAGAGATGAGGGTCTGGAGGTAGCTGGGTGCAGTCTGGTCAAGGCATCTGTAGGCTAGTACTCTTGGACTGTCTTGAAGAGTCTTGAACTGGATGCGAGCGGTGATCGGGAGCCAGTGGAGCGAGCGGAGTAGTGGAGTAGCGTTGGCGAAGCGAGGCAGAGAGTACACCAAGCGGGCAGCAGAGTTCGGGATGAGCTGGAGCGGACGGGTGGCGGACGCAGGGAGGCCAGCCAGGAGGGAGTTGCAGTAGTCTAGGCGGGAGAGTACCAAGGCCTGGACCAGGAGCTGGGTAGCGTAGTTGGTGAGGACGGGTCGGATTCTTCGGATGTTGCTCAGGAAGAATTGGCAAGTGCGTGCCAGAGTGGAGATGTGCTGGGAATAAGAGAGGCAGGGGTCCAGGGTGACTCCAAGGTTCTTAGCTGAGGAAGAGGGAGAGAGTGTGGTAGATTCCAGAGGAACAGAGATAGAGAGATCAGAGGAGGGGGAGGAGGAGGGAAAGAAAAGGAGGTCAGATTTAGAGAGGTTGAGTTTGAGGTGATGCGAGTGCATCCAGGAGGAAATAGCAGACAGACAGGTAGAGATACGGGAGGAGATGGTGGAGTCAGAGGTGGGGAAGGAGAGGAAAATCTGAGTATCATCAGCATGGAAATGGTATGAGAAACCATAGGATGCGATGAGGGGGCCCAGGGAGCGGGTGTAGAGAGAGAACAGGAGAGGACCCAAGACTGACCCTTGGGGGACTCCAGTTAAGAGAGGGTGAGGTGTGGAGGTTGCTCCACGCCAGGTTACCTGGTAAGTTAAGTTGGAGAGGTAGGAGGAGAACCAGGCCAGAGCAGTGCCAGAGATCCCCAGGTAAGCAAGAGATGATCGTAGAATAGAGTGATCAACAGTGTCAAAGGCAGCAGAGAGGTCGAGGAGAATTAGGACAGAGGAGAGAGAGGCAGCTCGGGCACACTTAAGTGAGTTGGTGACAGACAGGAGGGCGGTTTCAGTGGAGTGAGCAGAGCGGAAGCCAGATTGGAGAGGGTCACGCAGAGAGTGGTTGGACAGGAAAGCAGAGAGCTGGCGGTGTACAGTCCGCTCGAGGGTTTTGGAGAGGAAGGGTAGGAGGGAGACAGGACGGTAGCTCTGGAGGGAGGTGGGGTCGAGGGTAGGTTTTTTGAGGAGGGGAGTGATAGAGGCTTTTTTGAAGGCAGAGGGAAAGATACCAGAAAGTAGAGAAGTGTTGAGGAGGGAGGAGATGAAGGGGAGTAGAGCAGGAGCAGCAGCTTGAAAGAGGTGAGTGGGGAGGGGGTCCAAGGCACACGTGGTGGGTTTGTGACCCTGGAGCAGGGAGGAGAGATCAGTCTGAGAGGGGCAAGAAGGTGGAGAAGGAGGGCGAGTTAGTAGGGGATGTAGTGGGTGTAGGGGTTGGAGCAGGAGGGGGTGCGGGGGAGGGAGAGGTGTTAAAGAGTTTGCGGATATCTGAGATTTTAGAAGAGAAGAAGGAGGCAAAGTCATCAGGGGAGATGGAGGAGGGAGGAGGAGGGGGGGAAGGGTTTAGGAGGGAGGAGAAGGTAGAGAATAGTTTACGTGGGTTTAGTGGAGGCTTGGATAACAGATTGGAAATAAGCACATTTAGCAGAGGAGAGAGTAGAGGAGAAGGAGGAGAGGAGAGTGCAGTAAAGGTCTAGGGCAGCAGGGAGTTTGGTTCTCTTCCATTTCTTTTCTGCAGATCGCAGTGTGATTCTTGCCGAGCGGAGCGCAGAGGAGGGCCAGGGATGGGGAGGGGAGGGGCGAGCAGGTCGGGAGGTGAGGGGACAGAGGGAGTTGAGGGAGGAGGTGAGTGAGGAGAAGAGGGTGGAGGTAGCAGAGTCTATGGAGAGTTGTGAAAAGGAGTCGATAGGAGGGAGGTGAGAGAGAGCAGTGGAGGCAAGGACAGAGGGGGAGAGAGAGCGGAGGTTACGGCGAGAGGTGACAGTGGGGGTAGGAGGAGCAGGGAGAGGGGGGAGAGATGGAGAAAAAGAGATGAAATAGTGATCAGAGAGGTCCAGGGGAGTGACAGAGGGTGGAGGGGCAGCAGGCCCTGGAGAAGGTGAGGTCCAGTTGACGGCCAGCTTTGTGGGTAGGAGGGGACGGAGAGAGACAGAAGTCGAAGGAGTGAAGGAGAGGGAGGAATCCAGCAGAGTGGCTGGGGTTGGAGAGATGGATGTTGAAGTCACCCAACAGGACAGTCGGGGTAGACAGAGAGGGGAGGGAGGAGAGTAGATAGTCGAGTTCATCCAGAAAGTGAGTGAGAGGCCCAGGGGGGCGGTACAGAACAATGAGCAGGAGTTGACAGGGAGAGGTTAGTTGGACTGCATGAAATTCAAAGGTATTGACAGAGAGTGAGGTGAGAGTGGAGGGGACAGAAAAGAGTAAGGAGGGAGAGAGGATAAGACCCGTCCCACCTCCCCGTCCAGTGAGACGCGGGGTATGGGACAGAACGTAGAGAGAGGACAGGGCAGCAGGAGTAACAGTGTTATCAGGGGACAGCCAGGTTTCAGTGAGAGCAAGGAAATCGAGCGAGAGGTGGGAGGCAAAGGCAGATATGAAATCAGCTTTGTTAGCAGAAGAGTGACAGTTCCATAGTGCACCAGAGAGTGTGCGGGAGGGAGGGAGAGACAGAGAAATTAGGTTAGAGGGGTTGGAGGAGCAGCAGCGGAGGGAGGGCAGAGGACGAGGACGGAAGTATGAAGAGGCGTGGAACCAGGGTCTGGCGGGGGACGCTGCAGAGTGGTTCTGGGCAGTGGACCAGACCCGGCAACGTCCTGCGCCTGAGGGAGGAGCCGAAATATCCTGCGCCTGAGAGGGAGGAGCCCGAACGTCCTGCGCCTGAGAGGGAGGAGTCAATGCGTCCACAGCCCAAGAGGGGGGAGTCGGTGCATCCACAGCCCAAGAGGGGTAGGACAAACGTCCACAGCCCAGGTATCTGCCAGCAGAGGTAGAGTACCTCCTGGTCCCACCTCCGCCAGCAGAGGGAGAGTACCTGCTGGTCCCACCTCCGCCAGCAGAGGGTGAGTTCCTGCTGATTCCGCCTCCACCTCTGTGGGAGGACGACTTGCCGCTCCCACCTCCGCCAGCAGAGGAAGAGTACCTGCTGGTTCCACCTCCACCAGCAGAAGGAGAATACCTGCTGGTGCCACCTCCACCGTCGTGGGAGGATGACTTGCCGCTCCCTCCTCCGCCAGCAGAGGGAGAGTATCTGCTGGTTCCACCTCCACCGCCATGTGAGGACTGTGTGTCACTCCCACCTCCGCCAGCAGAGGGAGCATGCCTGTTGATTCCACCGTTGCAGCCAGAAGGGGAGGAGGCCTTGCCACCTTCGCAGCCAGAAGGGGAGGAGGCCCTGCCGCCTTCACAGCCAGAAGGGGAGGAGGCCCTGCCGCCTTCGCAGCCAGAAGGGGAGGAGCCCCTACTGCCTTCACTGCCAGAAGGGGAGGCGCCCCTGCCGCCTTCGCCGCCAGAAGGGGAGGCGCCCCTGCCGCCTTCGCCACCAGAAGGGGAGGCGCCCCTGCTGCCTTCGCCGCCAGAAGGGGAAGCGCCCCTGCTGCCTTCGCTGCCAGAAGGGGAGGCGCCCCTGCTGCCTTCGCCGCCAGAAGGGGAGGAGCCCCTGCTGCCTTCGCCGCCAGAAGGGGAGGCGCCCCTGCTGCCTTCGCCGCCAGAAGGGGAGGAGCCCCTGCCGCCTTCGCCAGGAGCATGGCAGCAGGAGCTGCCTCTGCCTCCACCACCACCACCCGAGGGAGAGGAGCAGGAGCTGCCTCTCCCTTCAAGGCAGGATGAACCGGGACAGGAGGATGGCGGTCCACAGCCGCCCTTGCATAGGTTGCTGAGCCGAGCAAGGGGGAAAACCGCCGGGTCGCAACGGCTGAAAAGAGGGCTCCTGGCTCCGCTACCACCGTTGCCTCCCGAGGGTCCACTGCCGCCAGGTCGCCATCGCCCAGGGATGCCAGTTCGCCATCGCCTGGGGATGCCAGTTCACCATCACCCTTGGATGCCTGCCTCTCACCGCCCGGGGATGCCTGCCTCGCACCGCCCAGGGATGCCTGCCTCGCACCGCCCGGGGATGCCTGCCTCGCACCACCCGGGGATGCCAGCCTCGCACCGCCCGGGGATGCCAGCCTCACACCGCCCAGGGATATATATATGAAGTACGTCAAATCTGATACACTAAACACAAAAATGCTGTATCAAATACCTGTATTATGTGCAATAATAAAAAGGATGCAAAAAAGACAATTGTTTAATAAGAACAATATGTTATAGATATTATATTATAGATATTTATATGTTGCTTTTTCATATTTATGTATCATCTATTAATCATTATAAATGGTTAAAGTGTTTATTAACAGACCTTATAAAGCATTAATAATGAGGCTAATAAGGTGCTTTATAAATATGTATAACCTGTTTGTTCATGATTCATATACTATGCATTAATCTTCTATAAAGGGTTAATAAAGTGCTTATTACAGGACCTTATTATAAAGTGTTACCTAGACTGGTTATGATTTTAAGAATGGTATTATTGTCAATGCTTGTGCCCTGGCACATCTCTGTACAAGCACTGGATACAGGTTGCTGTTTATTAGTCAAGTTGTAATTTTTGAGCAATACACATTTTATTTGCAGCTTATTTGTGGTATGTAGGCGTTTTGTTTTACTAAGAAGCAAATAACGTTACCCTTATAAAAGTCGATCATAAATTTGCACAGTAATTTTGCATTTTAACATCCTTCCCTGGGCGGTGCAAGGCAGGCATCCCTGGGAGGTGCAAGGCAGGCATCCTTGGGCGGTGCAAGGCAGGCATCTCCAGGCGATGGCAAACTGGCATCCCCAGGCGATGGCGAACTGGCATCCCCAGGCGATGCACGACAGGGCAACAGTGGTCCCTCGGGAGGCGACGGTGGCAGCGGACTCTCGGGAGGCGACGGCGACAGCGTACCCTCGGGAGGCGACAGCGGCAGCGGACCCTTGGGAGGCTACTGCAGGAGGGTAGCCAGGACCAGCAGTGGTGCCTGGGTTGGCCCTCTTTTCAGTAGCTGCGACCCAGTGGTTTTCCCCCTTGCTCTGCTCAGCAGCCTATTCAAGGGTGGCTGCGGACCGCCAGCCTCTTGTCCCGGTCTGTCCTGTCTTGAAGGGAGAGGCAGCTCCTGCTCTTCTCCCTTGGGCGGTGGTGGACTCCTCCCCTTCTGGCGACAAAGGCGGCAGGGGCTCCTCCCCTTCTGGTGGCGAAGGCAGCAGGGTCTCCTCCCCTTCTGGTGGCGAAGGCGGTAGGGGCTCCTCCCCTTCTGGCTGCGAAGGCGGCAGGGGCTCCTCCCCTTCTGGCTGCGAAGGCGGCAGGGACTCCTCCCCTTCTGGCAGCGAAGGCGGCAGGGGCTCTTCCCCTTCTGGCAGCGAAGGCGGTAGGGGCTTCTCCCCTTCTGGCTGCAGCGGGGACACCAGCAGGCATGCTCCCTCTTCTGGTGGCGGTGATGGAGACAGAGGCAGCTCCTGCAGGTATTCTCCCCCTGCTGGCGGAGGTGGGAGCGGCATGCAGTCCTCCCACGGAGGTGGATGCGGAATCAGCAGGTACTCTCCCTCTGCTGGTGTAGGTGGGAGCGGCACGCAGTCCTCCCACGGAGGTGGAGGCGGAACCAGCAGGTACTCTCCCTCTGTTGGTGGAGACGTGGGCTGTGGACGTTCGGCCCCCCTTTTGGGCTGTGGACGCATCGGCTCCTTCCTCTTGGGCTGTGGATGCTCGGCCTCCTCCCTCTTGGGCTTTGGACGCACTGACTTCTTCCCCTTGTCTCCTTTCCTGCAGCTGTAATTCCACTCTTCAGGGAGGGGGCAATTAACTGGGAGGCATTTCCAACTCCCCACAGATGCAGCAACAGTAAGTATTGCTTATACTGTGGAGGAGGGCTTCTCAGCTGATCTTCTCCTGTGCCTGCTGTTGCTGCAGTTGTTGCAGCTGCTGCTGTCTGCAGCTCTTACTCCTTCCTCCCATCCTCTTTCTTCCTCACTCCAGAAGTAAATGAGAAAAAAAAACTGCAGTACCCTTTCCTGCAGTACCTTTTCTGGCCTGAGTCCTGGAGGCGCTGCTGATCACATGCTGGACACCATGTGTGACAGGATGACGTTGTGGTGACGTCAGGCCAGCAGTGCAGGAACCAAAACTCTGACACCAGGTAGTACTGCAGTTTCAAAAAGACATGGCGTGCGCTGTTTATTTTCAAACAACAAAAATAAATAAAAGGTTTTAACAAAAAGACTTTGTTCACAGAGCCAAAACAAAAGTTGAAACAAAATAATCATGAACACAAAAACTAAACAACACAGGTAAGGCTGGGCAATCGCTTTCACTGATCCTGTATTATTTTCTATTCTAAATTCCTCTCGCTCTTCGCTCGCTCTCGTTCCTCCTCTGATCACCCATACGCAACCGAGAGCGTTGCAGGTTTATATATATCGTGGCCGAGGGGTTTAACTGGCTAGTAATTATTCAATTACCCCTCGGCCACAATCTGCATGAGTTTATTAATTACTTCTGGCAGAGGATGAGCACTAATCTCGCCTTTGCCAGAACACGTTTTTAAATAAACAAAAACAATAACAAAACACACGGCTACACCGTCATATTTAGAAACATAAAACGTAAATCATAAAACAAAAATACAAAATAACACAGTGGCAGAGGGGGACACCCCATTCTAAAAATAAACAAATTAGTCAATCCAGGAAGTAAAGTAGATGTCGGTTGAGTCAGGATTTTCTTTTGCTAGCATGTCAATGTGTTCCTTGGATTTCAGCTGGCGGCTAGAAACTGATACATCAACCCACTTGATGGTTGTCTGCAGATCTGTGCCATAGAGAGGTAAGCCTAGGAGATTGTGTGTTGCTTCAAGTGCACCACATTCTCTGTTGGACAAGCTGTGGAGTGCAACATTTCACAGTCTGCTGACCAGAGACTTGTTTGAGTTGATGTCATTCATGATGCCAAGGGCAAAACTCTTCTCAGGTTTTGAGAGGTATTTTGTAATTATATAGTTGAGGGCTGTAGATTGTTCACTAATTAACTGAATATCCATATTGCCTTCCCAAGCTAGCAAAATGGCTGGATTATAGTAATTGGTTCTGACCTCTGTACTACTCCGTGGTAGATCATAGAGTCTGTCATGAGGTTTGAGTGCTTTCCGGACAGCAATGGCCTCCGCCACATCTTGGATTACCACCACGGTTTGTTCTTTTCTGGGAAATCCAAATTGACAAACTATCACCACCTTGTTTTTGATTTTCTTGGATCTTAGACAGTACTTGTTGCATTTATGTTGCTCCCATTTCAAGACCCGGTCTCTGAGTACAGGTGCTATCAGGTCATTTGGAATGGTACAGGCGACATGTTGATTAATGTACTGTGCAATTGTGAGGTGGGGGAAACTCCAATAAGTGGTGCATCTTCCACTCAAAGAAGCATGTGGAAGTGCTGCATTCCACAACCCTGGTACTCTCTGTGCCAAAATTTATGTGTAACTTTCCACAGAGGGCCATTTGGGGATGTGATAAAATTCAAGATTGCAAGAAACTTGTTGTGCATGAACCAAGATGCACTGACAGGATCTCATGTGACAAGTTCACTGATGGGCATGTTTGCAAACCCTGGTCCATTCACCTCCTTTATGTATTGTCCCAGGTCAGTCCAGGTCCTCTGTCAATCTGGCAAAGATTGACCTGATGCTGCAGGTGAAAGATATATTACTGATTCAGCCTAAATTGTGTGTGGCATGACTGAAGACAAGCTTTGACAAGCTCTGTTGGATTCAAATGGGGCATCCGTTCAGCATTCATTCCATGAATTCCGTGAGTGTACAAGTCTGGGAAACACAGTAGGTCTAGTTTTTTCTCCCAGTCTTCCAGAGCGTCATGCTGTATGTGAAGCATTTGGTAAAGATCAGTAGCTATACATTTCTTTCTTTCACTGTGTATGGGATGTATTGTGTAATTGTGGTAAATGACAGCCTCTTCATCCGGTTGAACCTTACATAGCAAAGGTTCTTTGGGGTGAGGTTGTTCTTTGGTTGTTTCTCCCACAGTGATTTTATCTTCATCTTCTTCTTCATTGTCAGAATGACATTGAAATGCGTTCAAGTTGTGATTAGTAAGCAAGTTGACAGTTTTATGGTAAGATGATGTCTTTGTAGAAAGGATTGATTATAAGCATTATAAACTTTATTGACATCCACATTGTCTTCTCAAACAGTTTTGGACTTTGTTGGTACACTGCATACCATATGTGGAGTTCCAAGTCATCTGTCAAGGCTTGAGGCAGTTTGCTCAGTGTTTCCTGAAGATCTGTCTGTTTGTGAATAAATGACATGTCATGTTCCTGTTATTGAGTTTGTTTGTGTAGGTGTTGGTCCCAATAATGTTGTTCCTGCTGCTATTGGGCTCTGGCCTGTCACTCATTGCAATGCTGATTCTGCTGGTTTGTGTGACGGTATTCCTCAATGTACTATGTTCGGTCTGGAGATGTTACTTTGACAGTTGTGTGACGGTATTCCTCAATGTGCTGTGTTCGGTCTGGAGATGTTACTTTGACAGTTGTGTGACGGTATTCCTCAATGGGTGGATTTTGTTCTGAATATTTTACATTGACAGTTGCATGATAATAACTCTCAACGGGCTGTGGTTGTCCAGGAGATACTATATGGACAGTTGCATGATAGTAACTCTCAACATGCTGTGATTGGTCTGGAGATTGCTGAAATTGTGGTTGTGTCTGTGTCTCTGGTTTCTGATGTGTTATTGTAGTTGTTGTGAGTGGGCTGAATATTTGTTGATCCTTATCCTGTCCTATCCTGTTCATATAGTATTTATGTTGTTGTTTGTTGTTTTGTGGTGAAAGGCATGATGGTTCCAGTGTTTAAGGCTAGCTATAAGCCCCCTGTATGAAATAAATTGTAATTATTAATATTATTGTATGAGTATCCATAAGCATAATGTGATATAAACAAACATGGGGTCAGATGCATTTATATTTAAATGCAAATGACTGCATGTATTTGAAATTCTGAATTTACTCAATGCAAATGCAATACATTTACTACCAAACTAAATACAAATGCAAATATGTGACAAATGCTAAATGCATTTCAAATACTTTCCCATACAACATATGTTAATTGACTGATTTATTATCATGAATTTGGCAGAGGCCTTTATCCAAGGTGACGTACAAGGAGAACAGTTTATATAATAGCAACATAAACACAGTAATCACGTAGTTAGTAACAGGTATGTACCAATATAGGAAGCAAGTTACATAAAACAGTGCTTCCCAATCTTGGTCCTGAGGACCCAGAGTTTGCTGGTTTTTGTTCAAACTGACCTCTGAATGACTTAATTTAACCCTCAGTTGAACGAATAATTTGTCTAATCAGAGTATTTGAATTATTTTAGCTCTTAAATGGCTGGCTGCACAGGCCTCAATTAGCACTAATCTAGGACTACCTAATGTTAACTTAGGTAAGGTATTCCAAGATTTGTGTTGATCAGGGTTTGTGAAAGCAACCAAAAAAGTTGCATATTTCAAGTTATGTCTAACATTGCATTAAGTAACTAGTTCAATTGGGGGATCAATTTAATAATTGCGAACTCAGTTGGAACACAAACAGCAGACACAGTGAGTCCCCAGGACCAGGTTTGTGAAAAACTGACATAAATGACATCTTACGTTTAATAAAGTTCTGAAGTTCTCAAAAGTGTCATTTATTTTGCAGCTTTCAGGTTGATCAACTTTACCAGCAATACTTGAAAAGACTCTCTACTTTATTATGAGCATTATTATTAAAAAGTATTTAAATGCATTTGAAATTGAAATATATTTGAAGCTTTCCCATGATTTTAAATTCAAATGCAAATTCTTGTATTTAAAAATATACAAATAATACAAATAAATATCAGCGAAATGCAAATAGTTCAGCAGATTAGATTTAAATTATTATTATTTATTTCTTAGCAGACACCCTTATCCATGCCAAATTACAACTGTGATGTTATTTTTTACATACAATTAACAATTTAGACCGTTTTTTTGTTACTAGACCAATCTAGGTAAAGCAGCAGTGTGTCTCCCACCTGGGATTGAACTCAAGAACCTCCAGTCAGGAGCACAGTGCTCTAACCACTACTCCACAGATGCTGCAAGTGAAGAAACACTAGTGTCTCGTTGTATAACATTTTTTTTTTTTTTTTACATGAAACTTGTACTTTTTATATAGGTATACAAATGTCAATTGCTCTGGATAAAAGCATCAGCCAAATCAATTAATATGACACATTTTTCTGGCTTGCTATTTATTAGTTTATTTTTACATTTATAATATAAACATGTATTAATTTCTACATTTATTTATTTATTTATTTAAAAAATATTTATTTCTAAATATATGTATTCCTCTATGCATTTATTTAAATCATTTATTTATGTCTACCTAATCAATCAATTTATCAGAAATCAAAGATTTAGACAAAGAAGCTACATGCCACTCTTGTGTACAATTCCATTCTATGGTATCTACCAAACAAACAGGGAACTTGATATTTTCAAACAGGAAACAGAACATTTCTAGAATCGAGCAGAACCTTCAGGTTTTCAGCGAAAGCTGGTCAGGCGTGGATGTAAGCTTAAAAAATAAATGCATTTCAACAGCAGTGCAGCGGACTAAGGACACATGCTCTTCAAGGACCTCATGTTGCAAGTTCAAACAAGGGTAATTTTATTTTTTTGTGCGATATTTTTAAAACAAATAAATTGTTTAATATAAATTGTGTGGAGATCAAACTGCTTGCGTTCCCTGGTTTATTTTGACGTTGACCAACATGTGGAATCACATGATTGGTAGATGTCCAATTAGTTAGCTTTTCTGTTTGAAAAGTCTGCACACTATTAACAATTAAAAAGTAAGAAATGGAAGAAGAAGAAGAAGAAGAAGAAGAAGAAGAAGAAGAATTTTACCTTAGTTTGACAACTTATATCTCATTGTGTATGAGAGGTATTTATGTTTTTTTCACATTTGATGTAAGAGAGTTTCAGACTTTTGGTAGTGGTACAGATGGTAATTCTAAGTGATTTAGTTTTGCTGCTGCAACATGGTGAAAACAGCAAAACTCTTGGAGCTGTATAGAGAGTCTCGGCAGTTTCTGACAAGTTTTTCTAATCTATCAATTGAGAATCCAAGCGTACAACTTTTATCTTCCAAAATAGATAGCTCTTTTACTTAGCAAACAGAGTGAACAGCAACACTCACCAGCCCGCGGGGCTGATCTTAGCTGACAGTCAGAGCGGACCAGGAGAACGCCCCCCACTGCTCCACGCCTGCCAATGGAGTGCCAGCAGGACATGCCCCCACTCACAGCAGCAGCAGTGACAATGGGGTGTCAGCATGACACGCCCCCAACTCACAGCAGCAGCACCGACAATGGGGCGCCAGCAGGACATGCCCCCGACTCACAGAAGCAGTGACAATGGGACGCCAGCAGGACATGCCCCCGACTCGCAGAAGTAGCAGCAGTGACAATGGGGCGCCGGCAGGACACGTCCCCACTCACAGCAGCAGCAGTGACAATGGCAAGCAGGTGACAAGCAAGGGAAAGGGAGCAGCGGCTCCACCAGCCTCCGTGATAATATATATATATATATATAAAAATGTTTGTTCGGATATTCTGATATTTGTCCCAGCACTAATATATATATATATAAATTTATTTCCAAAAAAAATGAAGTGTCACAATTATTGGCACCCTTGTTTTCTGTACTTTGTGCACCCTCCCCTTGCAAGGATAACGGCACTGAGTCTTTTTCTATAATGTTTAATGAGATTGGAGAACACATTGGGAGGGATCTTAGACCATTCCTCCATATGGAATCTTTCCAGATCCTTGATATCCTTCAGTCTGCACTTATGGACTGCCCTCTTCAATTGAAACCGCAGGTTTTCAATGGGGTTCAAGTCCGGAGACTGAGATGGCCATTGCAAAATGTTGATTTTGTGGTCAATTAACCATTTCTTTGTGGATTTTGATGTGTGCTTGGGGTCATTGTCTTGCTGGAAGATCCACTTGCGGCCAAGTTTCAGCCTCCTGGCAGAGGCAACCAGGTTTTTGGCTAAAATGTCCTGGTACTGGGTAGAGTTCATGATGCCGTTGACCTTAACAAGGGCCCCAGGTCCAGTGGAAGCAAAATAGCCCCATAACATCAAAGATCCACCACCATATTTTACAGTAGGTATGAGGCTCTTTTCTGCACACGCATCCTTCTTTCGACGCCAAACCCACCGCTGGTGTGTGTGGCCAAAGAGCTCTATTTTTGTCTCATCTGACCATAGCACCCGGTTCCAATCGAAGTGCCAATGCCCTTTAGCAAACTCCAGGCGCTTACGTTTGTTGGTTGCTCTCAATAAAGGCTTTTTTTCTGGCA
This sequence comes from Acipenser ruthenus, assembly GCF_902713425.1. NCBI lineage: Eukaryota > Metazoa > Chordata > Actinopteri > Acipenseriformes > Acipenseridae > Acipenser > Acipenser ruthenus. Next base: position 19,669,208 of record NC_081204.1, read on the forward strand.
ACCTTTCCAAATAGCCTATTGGCATGGAGGTGGCGTCTAATTGTAGATTTGGAGACTTGGTGACCCCAAGATGCAACCAAGTTCTGTAATTCTCCAACTGTGGCCCTTGGATTTCCCATTGCCTACTGAACCATCTGCCTCACTCTGCGTGGGGGCAAGATACACTTGCGTCCTCTACCAGGCAAGTTTACCACCGTTCCAGTGGTTTTGAACTTCTTAATTATAGCCCTAATAGTGGTAAGTGGTATATTTAGCTATTGTTTTGTACCCACTGCCTGATTTATGAAGGTCAACAACCATTTGTCTCTTTTCATTTGTGAGTTCTTTGCCTTTCCCCATGGTGATGGATGACAAATGGATTTCATATGTGTGTTACCAAATTTTATACCCCAGTGAAACAGGAAGCCATGGAAGGCTACAATACAGTTCCTTAAAGAAGTAGAATGTTAGTGCAGATTTAATTTTGTTTTATTTTATTTATATGAATCTTTAGGGGTGCCAATAATTCTGACACTTATCTTTTTGAGAAAAAATGGTATTACTTGTTAACAAAAACATTTTCTCTGATTGTATTAGAATAAAAGAATATGGTTTTCCCATATATTTGAGCATAAAATATAGCTCATTATCTGTGTTGTTTATTTTATACAGCCTTTTTTGCTCATCTTTATCAAGGGTGCCACTAATTTTGGAGGTGACTGTATATCTATCTATCTATCTATATATATATATATATATCTATATATATATCTATATATATCTATATATAGATATATATATATATATATTGTAATAGAGCAGGGAGGGGGTTAATATCCTCCCCACATAAAACATGTGTGTATGCACATTTTGTTTAATAGTTTTATTAGTAATTTAGGTATTTGAAGGAAGCAGCCAGTCTGTTCAGGGCTGCTGGTGTGTATAGAAGCCCGCTTGATAGTGTACTCAGTGTAAAAAGAAAAAGGTAGTGTAAAAACCTTTCTGATCTGTGTTAAACCTGTGTGGTTTGTTTTCTTTGTGCGTTTTGTTTATTTGGCAGGTAAACGGCTTGGCCATCCTGCAAGATAGTTTAGGTTCCTGTGTTGTAGTTATTGCTCGAGTAGAGCTAGGTGTTTGTTTTCATTTTTTTTTTTTTTTTTTTGGTTATTAAAAATAGCTCATCAGCGCTTAAAAAGCTATTTCTGTGTCCTGGGTCATAATTTAAATGGGCAAACGAATGACCGTGAGTGCCGGCCGGCTCACAATATATATAAATATATATATAAAACCTCATAAATGCCACAGCACCAGTGTATTCTCAGCAGGCAGCAGTTCTATATTGCTCTCTATTATTCCAATATCCTGGGGAACAATGTTCTTTTCAGAAAAGGTATCCACTCTCCTTTCTGGCCTGGACCAGGAGCTGGGTAGCGTAGTTGGCGAGGAAGGGTCGGATTCTTCGGATGTTGCTCAGGAAGAATTGGCAAGTGCATGCCAGAGTGGAGATGTGCTGGGAATAAGAGAGGCAGGGGTCCAGGGTGACTCCAAGGTTCTTAGCTGAGGAAGAGGGAGAGAGTGTGGTAGATTCCAGAGGAACAGAGATAGAGAGATCAGAGGAGGGGGAGGAGGAGGGAAAGAAAAGGAGGTCAGATTTAGAGAGGTTGAGTTTGAGGTGATGCGAGTGCATCCAGGAGGAAATAGCAGACAGACCGGTAGAGATACGGGAGGAGATGGTGGAGTCAGAGGTGGGGAAGGAGAGGAAAATCTGAGTATCATCAGCATAGAAATGGTATGAGAAACCATAGGATGCGATGAGGGGGCCCAGGGAGCGGGTGTAGAGAGAGAACAGGAGAGGACCCAAGACTGACCCTTGGGGGACTCCAGTTAAGAGAGGGTGAGGTGTGGAGGTTGCTCCACGCCAGGTTACCTGGTAAGTGCGGTTGGAGAGGTAGGAGGAGAACCAGCCCAGAGCAGTGCCAGTAGAATAGAGAGGATAGTAGAATAGAGTGATCGACAGTGTCAAAGTCAGCAGAGAGGTCGAGGAGAATTAGGACAGAGGAGAGAGAGGCAGCTCAGGCAGAGTTTAGTAAGTTAGTGACAGACAGGAGGGCGGTTTCAGTGGAGTGAGCAGAGCGGAAGCGAGATTGGAGAGGGTCAAGCATATATATATATTATATATATATATATAGATATATATATGGTATATTCACAGTCTACTGTATACTGAGCTGGACATAGGGGATAGGGGAGGATTGAAAGATTAAGGGAGGATTGAAAGATTAGGGGATAGGGTAAGATTGTAGATTAGGGGATATGGGAGGATTGTAGATTAGGGGATATCTGAAGTGGGAAATATTTTCTGGTATAATGGTGTGTGACACACCGCCTTGAGCTTGCCACATGCAGGACCGTCTTCACTTGTCTTCTTGTGTAAAAGGAATAGCACTCCACAAAAACAGGTAGGTTTTAACAGGGCAGGCCTATATGTTTATTTCAAACACAAAACAAAAATAAACAAAACCAAAACCTAACTCCTTCCAGGAGTTCTAATTTAAACTTTTCAAATTTTAGCTATCATCAGACAGCTGAACTGTTTACCGGTCACCAAAACACATACTTATTCAAGTATTACAGTACCTTTCAGGTTTTCAGGTCCTCCCCTCCCAGGCTTCCTTCAGACACAGACCAAACATGTTGCCCTGCTTTAACACACCTGCCTCAATTATTAGCAGATGTCATTAATTAAATTAATAAAACAATTAACCAATTATATATGTGCGAAACAGCCATAAAACCCACATTTTCACATGTTTTTGGCAGGGACAGGAATTAACCCCATCCCTGCCAACCACCACTAAAACACATAACCCCACATTATTTACAAGCAGGGCTCTTGCTCTGCTACAGGTGCTGGTTTGTTATTTACAGATGGGCTCTCTGTTACTGGATGTGCTGTTGTTGTTGCTCCCTTGTCTTTCTTTCTTGCAGAGTTTTGGTCTGGGGTTGACTGACGCAACTTTTGATGGAATGACTTGGGTTTTGTGGCAGAAGAATGTAGTCAGTGTATGAAAACACACTATTTCATTATGTCATGTGACTATAGATTTAAATTTGAACATGACTGCAGTTTAGTTAATCCAAAGGGCTGAGGTAATAATACACCTGCAATTACCACCTATATTACACCTAAGCAACACATCTATGTTATATTCAGGAAAGTACACTCAGTCATCCTGAACCCAGTGTGTTTCCCACCCAGAGTAACAAAAGGAACTGACTAAAAATCACAAACAAACAAACTGACCTGATAAAGTACCATGCAGAAACAGCATGCTCCAGAACTGCAACTGCGAGCTCCAAATGAGAAACACAGATCAGCAAGCTAATAAGCAATACACAGTACTTCAATAAGAACATAAGAAAGTTTACAAACGAGAGGAGGCCATTCAGCCCATCTTGCTTGTTTGGTTGTTAGTAGCTTATTGATCCCAGAATCTCGTCAAGCAGCTTCTTGAAGGATCCCAGGGTGTCAGCTTCAACAAAATTACTGGGGAGTTGGTTCCAGACCCTCACAATTTCTCTGTGTAAAAAAGTGCCACCTATTTTCTGTTCTGAATGCCCCTTTATTTAATCTCCATTTGTGACCCCTGGTCCTTGTTTCTTTTTTCAGGTCAAAAAAGTCCCCTGGGTCGACATTGTCAATACCTTTTAGGATTTTGAATGCTTGAATCAGATCACCACGTAGTCTTCTTTGTTCAAAACTGAATAGATTCAAGTCTTTTAGCCTGTCTGCATACGACATGCCTTTTAAACCCGGGATAATTCTGGTCGCTCTTCTTTGCACTCTTTCTAGAGCAGCAATATGCTTTTTGTAACAAGGTGACCAGAACTGAACACAATATTCTAGGTGAGGTCTTACTAATGCATTGTAAAGTTTTAACATTACTTCCCTTGATTTAAATTCAACACTTCTCACAATATATCTAAGCATCTTGTTGACCTTTTTTATACCTTCCCCACATTGTCTAGATGAAGACATTTCCGAGTCAACATACACTCCTAGGTCTTTTTCATAGATTCTTTCTTCAATTTCAGTATCCCCCATATGATATTTATAATGTACATTTTTATTGCCTGCGTGCAGTACCTTACACTTTTCTCTATTAAATGTAATTTGTCATGTGTCTGCCCAGTTCTGAATGCTGTCTAGATCATTTTGAATGACCTTTGCTGCTGCAACAGTGTTTGCCACTCCTCCTATTTTTGTGTCGTCTGCAAATTTAACAAGTTTGCTTACTATACAAGAATCTAAATCATTAATGTAGATTAGGAATAGCAGATGACCTAATACTGATCCCTGTGGTCCAGCACTGGTTACCTCGCTCCATTTTGAGGTTTCTCCTCTAATCAGTACTTTCTGTTTTCTACATGTTAACCACTCCCTAATCCATGTGCATAATGTGTTTAACAGCGAACGGACATGGTTCACAGAATACAAGATCTGTCACTTCTGTGCATAAAAAACCCATGAATAAACACTATTCAGTATGATGTTGTTGCACACGTAATTCTCAAACTAATCTTAGTTATGTTCATTGGTTTGTACACACTCAGGTTTAGCAATCCCAAGCACACCTGTGGAATTTACTTATTCAGTAATCAGAATATCACCTGACAACTTCAACTATTCATTAATTACAATGATCAAATCCAGGTGCAGAATGTATGACTTATTAGTTTTAGTTAAGGACAGTCAAAGAAACCTAAGATAGCAGAGAACAGGGGGAACCTGTTAGAGATTCTTCAATAAGACGGGCAGTTTCTTTATTTGAGAAGAACCAGAAAAGAGATTCACAGTTGTTAAAGCTGTTAGTTCTGAGTGATTAGCCAATTCACAAAAGTAAGTTTAGGAAAGAAAAGAAAAGAGAAAGTGTTGCAATACCAGAAATGAAAGAAAGAGGAAAGAATGAAAGAGGAAAGCAGATCAGGTAGGGAAGCTCTTTTGATAAAGCAGATATAAAAGAAAGAGGAAAGAATGAAAGAGGAAAGCAGATCAGGTAGGGAAGCTCTTTTGATAAAGCAGATATAAAAGAAAGAGGAAAGAATGAAAGAGGAAAGCAGATCAGGTAGGGAAGCTCTTTTGATAAAGCAGATATAAAAGAAAGAGGAAAGAATGAAAGAGGAAAGCAGATCAGGTAGGGAAGCTCTTTTAATAAAGCAGATATAAAAGAAAGAGGAAAGAATGAAAGAGGAAAGCAGATCAGGTAGGGAAGCTCTTTTGATAAAGCAGATATAAAAGAAAGAGGAAAGAATGAAAGAGGAAAGCAGATCAGGTAGGGAAGCTCTTAGAAAGGTGGAAAGAATGAAAGGAAAGCAGATCAGGTAGGGAAGCTCTTTTAGAAAGGTGGAGAGAATGAAAGGAAAGCAGATCAGGTAGGGAAGCTCTTTTAGAAAGGTGGAGAGAATGAAAGGAAAGCAGATCAGGTAGGGAAGCTCTTTTAGAAAGGTGGAGAGAATGAAAGAGGAAAGCAGATCAGGTAGGGAAGCTCTTTTAGAAAGGTGGAGAGAATGAAAGGAAAGCAGATCAGGTAGGGAAGCTCTTTTAGAAAGGTGGAGAGAATGAAAGGAAAGCAGATCAGGTAGGGAAGCTCTTTTAGAAAGGTGGAGAGAATGAAAGGAAAGCAGATCAGGTAGGGAAGCTCTTTTAGAAAGGTGGAGAGAATGAAAGGAAAGCAGATCAGGTAGGGAAGCTCTTTTAGAAAGGTGGAGAGAATGAAAGAGGAAAGCAGATCAGGTAGGGAAGCTCTTTTAGAAAGGTGGAGAGAATGAAAGGAAAGCAGATCAGGTAGGGAAGCTCTTTTAGAAAGGTGGAGAGAATGAAAGGAAAGCAGATCAGGTAGGGAAGCTCTTTTAGAAAGGTGGAGAGAATGAAAGAGGAAAGCAGATCAGGTATTAAAGTATTAAACCCTTACCTGAAAAACAGTAAATGCTAAATTGTAGAATATTTCATTTTGTATGTCCACCGTTTAAAGGCATTCTATTTCTATCATCAGTGAATTATCAAACAAAATAAAAAACATAAATGTCAAAATAACAAGAGACACATGAAATGTCCCCTTCTTGTACCAGACACAGCGATCTTTAGCAGAAATATTTCTGGTCTGTGATGCAGCTGGTGTCTTTTTTATTGAAGACATAAATAAATCATGCAGCTCTATGCAGTGTGTTCAATCATTTACTGGAAGCAAATTACTGAATGGCAATGTGTACACAGGTATGACATGGTAACTGCCTGTCTAGTCAATGGATTTCATAAAAGTAAATTCAGTTACCAGCCCTTTTACATTCCTTGAGTAAAAAATACACTTAAAATATACTTGTTTTCATTCCAGGTTTTGGGTTAGAAACATCTTTGTCCAATGTGACCTGTTGCATACTTTGAGGCATCTGATAAGTGATGTCATTTTGCACACTTTTCACAGTACAAACAATCTGTTCCATTAAGTAGTCCTGAAGTGGGTGGTTACCTGCATAAAAGGGGAGACAAGTGGCAGACTCACAGGACTGTCTGTGCCGAGCTCAGAAAGCCTCAGTGCACCTGTGTCTGCCACACTTCCACCTGAGCGCTGAAGAAGAATGGAGGAAAATATATGTTCTGCTCTAAAGAATCTGCATTTAGGAAAGCCTGCAGTAAATGGTGAGAATGAAAAGGTAAGCGGTTTTTCTTTGTTTAAAAGGGTTTAAGTATTTTTCTCCAGTTGTAACTTTTCAAAACAGTTTTTTTTAAGTAATCCAAATAGGTTTATAGTATAGTGCATAATTATACAGTAAGTGTAGTGAAGCACAGGTAGTCACAGAACAGTAAACTAAAGCACGAGTGATCACAGTACAGTAAACTAAAGCACAGTACCAATCCAGATTAGCAATTTTAAATGACAAAAGGCTTGGTATAGCATGGACAATATATGGCAAGCTGCACATTTACACTGTGATGTTCACATAATGATGTACAATGAGATCAGTATACATTTAAAACCATTGGTAAGCATTACAGGCAATGGCCTGTTTAATAGAATGCAGGCAGCGATTCCTCTTTGTATAAAAGTGGATCATTCACCAGGCATGGGAACAGAATTCTACAGGTAGATGTATACCGAGAGAGAGAGAATGTATTTCACCAAACAATTATACACACTTTGTTATGAAAGACAAAAATATAAAATGCAACATTTGTGACTAAGCCCAGAATTACATTTTTATTACGGCGCTGCTATTTTTATGAAGACCACGTGGAATTGTTTTTGCTAGTACTGCCAAAAAAACTTTCCGTCATTATCATCAACAAAGTTGTTGTTGTTCTGTTATGCAGTACTTTTGAAAAGATAGAGGTTCCAGAAATGAAACTGAGTGATAGGGTTGGGCCATTGATTGGAGCAGTTACATACCTGTTTAAAAATCACAGTGTTTAAATTAAAAGCACAAAGGAAAAGTCCAAACAAGTCCATTGCTGGTTTTACAATGTGAGGGACCTTGCTCCATCACACTGGTACTGGATCAGGCTGTGAAGGTAAGAGAGAGGCGACTGTACAGACAAGGCCAACAACCATCATAATGCCTGCTATGGTTTGCCATGTTTTTTTTTTAAATATGCTTCACCATACCTCTCTGGGCTTTACAGTTATTACATATGTTTAACCATCTTTTACTATGCTTTGTCACACATTGCTATGATTTTACTATTAATATGGGACTCTTTTATAAGAATTAAACAATGTCTTACTGACATTTTTAAATCTGTAATTTACAGGTTAATTGACCTTTTCATTGTTTTGCTTTTTTATTCTGATTGATCCATGGTCATCTACCTTCTGTGGTAGTACCCTTTAATTCAGCTTGCTGATTGGTGGATGAGAGTTGTGAGGTTTCTAATATATGAATCTGTGTAAGGACCAGGATGAAGCGTCTGAGGCTCCTTGGGACCCCCATATTGGAGTGAACGATGAGAACGCTGACAGAGGGAACTGGGCCAGTAAAACAGACTACTTGCTGTCCATGATTGGCTACGCGGTGGGTCTGGGAAACGTGTGGAGATTCCCATACCTGGCTTACAAGAACGGAGGAGGTATTAACACTGTCCTTAACCTGTGCTTTTCATTTAGAGCAAGTCACTAAACATGTGACATAATGTACCAGTTTATCATTGGCGTCCACGTTCATTTAAGTCTAATGTAACTTAAGTCTTGTAGGAGGAAGTACAGTCTCGGTAAGGTATAAGGTGAAATTAATAGGACTAGGATCTAAGTACTGTTGTTCAAATCCTGAATGAAGGACAGCGTCTCTAATAGTGACTCTGAATCAAATGCATTTTTTTTTTTTGGTAAATAGAAGTAAAATAACAGGTTTGGTCCTGATGGCAAACGTATACTGTATATACATTTATATATAAAATATGTACTGATCTGCCACTGTTTAGACCAATTAGACCACTGTGTCAAGTAGTTAAATGTTCTGACTAGGGCCTTCATCAGTGTAATGATTCAGACTGTATGTGGTAGAATTGTTCTTACAATTAGTAAGCGCTGGTCCACCAATGCTGGGTCATACTTGCACCTACAGTAATTCTCAAAGCATGGGGTTTGTATATTTGACTTGAAAAGTTAACAGACCTTCATCTTTTACAGCATTTTAATGTTTTAAAGTTCAATGATGACTTTTAGCAGCAGGGGCTACATTTTTACTTGGTCTTACTGCTTTCTCAAAAGCAGGTGCGCAGCATTTTCACCGAGGATACATGGATATGTCCTCTAAACTACCTTTACAAATACCTGGCAATCGAAACAAAAACTCTTCTCTTTCAGGATTGTTTTACACAGACCTAGCGGTACGCAAGCCTGTAGGCAGTGACCCAAGGCTGCAAGTACATGCTGCTGCATAATACAGTCTTTGAGAGAACACCTGCAGCTAGGTCACAGTGGCACAGGAACGGGTCATCACTCCTTTAATGCTTTTTAACTTTTTGCAAACACAATGGCCTGTTCATTTGATAAATGTAGTGGAAGGATATCCACTTTCACAGTTCACACTTGCATGTCATATGCAGCTGAAATAAGTAACTAATGTATGCCCCTTACTGTATTTTAAACACAGGATGTGATGATATGTGTTACTCATTAGTATACCACATTAAAAGCATAGCAGAGTGTAACAAGGCATAGCTGCTTGATGAAGCAGGGCAACATGTGGTAAAATGCTGTTTTTCAGTACATTTTGAAGTATTATTCCTGTATATCTATGGTGACTTCCAGAACATTTATTACTAAATAAACTTTGTATACTGTACATACTATGAACACGGATCAGCGCACAGGCATATTTACCTTATATTCATGAACATAGTTGCTATCATTATGAACACATATGAAGGATTAATATGTACATGCATAGTTTACTGATTATGAGGACAGATCTTGAAGTGCCATGGGAATGTCTTTGTTCAGCCAGGGGGTTATAATAGGGTTCTTACAGTTTTCCAGCACCAAAGTGATGGTTTTAATGGTGCAAAGTCTTACTGTGTTCTTTGTTACTTCACCTCCAGGTGCCTTTCTCATTCCCTACATCATCATGCTGACCTTTGCCGGATTGCCTCTGTTTTTCTTGGAGTGCTCCTTTGGGCAGTTTGCCAGCCTGGGACCTGTGTCACTGTGGAAATCTGTCCCCATTCTGCAAGGTCAGCAGCTGCTTAAACGTGTCATTGCTCATTAACCCGAAAGAGCCTTCTCATGGTGCGGTTTAGTGTTGAAGCAGAAACCACTGTATAGTTGTATAATGTATAGTTTGGGGAACCTTGAATCCTTAAACTATACATTAGTAGCTGCTTTCATTATAATCCGCACCTGGCTTTGACAGAAGATAATACACCCCCAGTAAAACGCACAGGGATAAATATTGGTCAACTGCAAGATTTGTGGCCATTCTCAATAATTACATACCTCTAATTCCTTCAGGGGAGTTGGACGCCTACTATCATCCCTACAATCAAAGTCATTCAGATTTGCTGACTTGACCAGGCTGATTGAAACAAGGAGGTGCAACTTGTATATACTGTAAAACAGGACACCTCTGCAGCACCTTCGTTTTGCAGATGTCTCACTCTGGGCATATTCACAGCAACAAATATTTGAAAAGATAAAGAATACATATACTGTATCTAATCTCAGTGTATGAAGTATGCTAATTTTGCAGCCTGTATATTCGGTGGATATTTAAAAAGTGAAACTAACATCCATTCCATGTTTTGCAGTGTTACAGAAACATGGCAGGGATTCTAGCAACTGCTTTCATTTCTGTCTGTATTTAATCCACAGCAAGGCTTTCTTTTGTCACAAGATTAATACCTTTAATAGTATATTCTCTATGGCCAGTCCAATGGTATAAATATATGCCCTTCTACATTCCAAAAAAGCAAAGTAGCCAAGTGACGTATCACTCTCGAAGCTATCGGGTCCAAACAAAGGGGATTTGTGTTTTCAAGTCTGCATTTCTAAACATGAGCACTGAAAGGGACTCTATACTTCAGCAGGGTAAATACTCTCCACAGAAGTTATGGGGTGCACATTGTTTGGTTATACATCATCAAAACACTTGTGCCTCCTCACAAACGTGGCACTAAACACTCATAGGGATGCAGACCATCCCAACAAAAGCCCAGCAATGCCATTACATTGCAGCATAAGAATAATAACACACAGCCAATGCTTACTCACTGATGCACTAGAACTCCAAGTTAACTGTAACTAAAGAATCTGTATTTTATCTGTTTGAATTCATGAAGACCAAGTTGCACTCCTTCTTATCTTTTTCTTCATTGCTTACAGGTGTGGGTATTACAATGGTTCTGGTTTCAGCTATAGTGTCAATCTACTACAACTGTATCATCGGCTACAGTATCTACTACCTGTTTGCATCCTTCCAGAACCCATTGCCATGGACTGACTGCTATGACTGGTCCAATGAGAAGTGCAGCAAGCAGAATAAAGGTACAGGCATCCCTACATAAAGGCATGGGCGGATCCAGGGGGGGAGTCCTGGGGGTCTTTAGTTAAAAATGTCAAATTATTGTTTACTTTAACAGTATGTTTCGTATCAGGTATCCCCTACCCCCCCCCCCCCCCCCCTTCATGGCAGTCTTGAACCCCACCCACCCCTTCATGACAGTCTTGACCCCCACACCCCTTCAAGACAGCCTGGACCCGCCCCTGTAAGGGGGCTTCAATAACACTGCATTTCAACAAAAAAACAATGACTGGTTGTGGCCACCTGTATTAAATAATAATAACAATATATATAACGACTACCACAATGTGATGACCAAACCTGCTTTACCAGCTAGAACTGAACAGCCTTCCTGTCCTCATCAGTTACTTGTATGGAATAATCAATCTGTTAATTCCAGTACTGAACTTAAGAAAGTTTACAAACTAGAGGAGGCCATTCGGCCCATCTTGCTTCTTTGGTTGTTATTAGCTTATTGATCCCAGAATCTCATCAAGCAGCTTCTTGAAGGATCCCAGGGTGTCAGCTTCAACAACATTACTAGGGAGTTGGTTCCATACCCTCACAATTCTCTGTGTAAAAAAGTGCCTCCTATTTTCTGTTCTGAATGCCCCTTTATCTAATCTCCACTTGTGACCCCTGGTCCTTGTTTCTTTTTTCACGTTGAAAAAGTCCCCTGGGTCAACATTGTCAAAACCTTTTAGAATTTTGAATGCTTCCTCGCCGCGTAGTCTTCTTTGTTCAAGACTGAATAGATTCAATTCTTTTAGCCTGTCTGCATACAACATGCCTTTTAAACCCAGGATAATTCTGGTCGCTCTTCTTTGCACTCTTTCTAGAGCAGCAATATCCTTTTTGTAGCGAGGTGACCAGAATTGAACACAGTATTCTAGATGAGGTCTTACTAATGCATTGTAAAGTTTTAACATTACTTCCCATGATTTATTTTTTCACTATATATCTGAGCATCATTTTGGCCTTTTTTATAGCTTCCCCACATTGTCTAGATGAAGACATTTCAACATAAACTCCTAGGTCTTTTTCATAGATTCCTTCTTCAATTTCAGTATCTCCCATATGGTATTTATAATGCACATTTGTATTGCCTGCATGCAGTACCTGACACTTCTCTATTAAATGTCATTTGCCATGTGTCTGCACAGTTCTATGCTGTTTAGATCATTTTGGATGACCTTTGCTGCTGCATCAGTGTTTGCCACTCCTCCTATTTTTGTGTCGTCTGCAAATTTAACAAGTTTGCTTACTATACCAGAATCTAAATCATTGATGTAGATTAGGAATAGCAGAGCACCTAATACTGATCCCTGTGGTACACCACTGGTTACTTCACTCCATTTCTCCTCTAATCAGTACTTTCTGTTTTCTACATGTTAACCACTCCCTAATCCATGTGTATGCATTTCCTTGAATCCCAACTGCATTCAGTTTGAGAATTAATCTTTTTTTTGGGACTTTGTCAAAAGCTTTCTGGAAATCTAAATAAACCATGTCAAATTCTTTGCAATTATCCATTGTCGATGTTGCATCCTCAAAAAAATCAAGCAGGTTAGTTAGACACGATCTCCCAGGATACTGTTACCATATAGGTAATTTTCCATTTTGGATCTTATTATAGTTTCCATAAGTTTACATATAATTGAAGTCAGGCTTATTGGTCTATAGTTACCTGGTTCGGTTTTGTTTCCCTTTTTGTGGATCGGTATTACGTTTGCAATTCTCCAGTCTGTCGGTACAACCCCCAGTGTCAAGAGACTGTTGCATGATCTTGGTTCGATGTTTGTAAATAACTTCTTTCATTTATTTGAGTACTATTGGGAGGATCTGATCCGGCCCAGGGGATTTGTTTATTTTAACAGCTCCTAGTCCCTTTAACACTTCTGCCTCTGTTATGCTAATGTTATTTAAAACAGGATAGGAACAGGTCGACATGTGGGGCATGTTGTCCATGTCCTCCTTTGTAAAAACCTGTGAAAAGTAATCATTTAATATATTTGCTTTTTTTTTTCTTTGTCTATGATTTTGTCATTTGTATCTCTTAGACATTTAACCTCCTCTTTGAATGTTCCCTTGCTGTTATAATATTGGGAAAACTTTTTGGAATTGGTTTGAGCCCCCTTAGCAATGTTCATTTCTATCTCTCTCTTGGCCTTTCTAACTTCCTTTTTGACTTTGACATTTGCAGTTCCAAGTACTCTTTCTGTGTACTTTGTTTTTGGTCCCTTTTAAACGCTCTGTAAAGTGGCGTTAGCAAGGCTGAATACAAACAGCCACATTAGGTTAATGGTTCATTTAAATACCCATTGAGCAGAAGCATTGAAGTGAAAGACATGTTAAACATTGACACTACTTGTGGAACCTGATAAATACCAGCATCCTCTCCTAGCCCTATAGTAATAAAAATCAAATAAAATCAGTCAGTACAGTTACTTCCTTATTAAGGAGTAGGCAGTAATGCATTTTGTTTTACATTCCCCTCCTTCTTATTCAGTAGTGTTTGCAATTTGAGTGGTTCTGGGTTCGGTTTCCCTAATATTGAGTGATCTACCCAGCTTTGAGCTTGTTTAGAAAACCCTAAGTGCTGGGACTGGACAGCCACCCTCATTCCATTCACATCATGTGACCACTCAGCCACCCTCATTCCATTCCCATCATGTGACCACTCAGCCATCCTCACCGACTACATTTATAAGTGGACAGGGCTGGCAGCGTGTTTAAAAAAGCAACTGAAAAAACAAAAGCAGAGAAAAGTGCTCTGAAAGAGACTGGTAAACAAGGTGCTCTGAAAGAGACTGCATACAAGGTGCTCTGAAAGAGACTGTATACAAGGTGCTCTGAAAGAGACTGGTGAACAAGGTGCTCTGAAAAAGACTGGTAAACAAGGTGCTCTGAAAGAGACTGCATACAAGGTGCTCTGAAAGAGACTGTATACAAGGTGCTCTGAAAGAGACTGGTGAACAAGGTGCTCTGAAAGAGACTGTATACAAGGTGCTCTGAAAGAGACTGCATACAAGGTGCTCTGAAAGAGACTGTATACAAGGTGCTCTGAAAGAGACTGGTGAACAAGGTGCTCTGAAAGAGACTGTATACAAGGTGCTCTGAAAGAGACTGGTGAACAAGGTGCTCTGAAAGAGACTGTATACAAGGTAATCTGAAAGAGACTGGTGAACAAGGTGCTCTGAAAGAGACTGTATACAAGGTACTCTGAAAGAGACTGGTGAACAAGGTGCTCTGAAAGAGACTGTATACAAGGTGCTCTGAAAGAGACTGCATACAAGGTGCTCTGAAAGAGACTGTATACAAGGTGCTCTGAAAGAGACTGGTGAACAAGGTGCTCTGAAAGAGACTGGTGAACAAGGTGCTCTGAAAGAGACTGTATACAAGGTACTCTGAAAGAGACTGGTGAACAAGGTGCTCTGAAAGAGACTGTATACAAGGTACTCTGAAAGAGACTGGTGAACAAGGTACTCTGAAAGAGATCAGTAAACAAGGTGCTCTGAAAGAGACTGCATACAAGGTACTCTGAAAGAGACTGGTAAACTATGAAAAGGCTGTCTGTCTACTAAGGGGTCTGTTTTAGTTTTATTCAAACTGATTTCAGGCTCTATTCTTTTGTAACTTCTATCTTTTTTATTTATTTTTTTTACTAGATTTATGCAGAAAGCCGGCTGCGGGTGGTGGTTTTGAAGTAGTGAATGCGACTTGGCTAGAGGAACACAATGAAAGCTGTGCACAAGAGAACATCATCCCATCCGCATCTCTGCAGAGCCCGAGTGAGCAATACTGGGAGTAAGTGAAGCTGTTCTGTGTAATACACCTTCACTGATCCGCAGGGAGAGCCACTGGTACTAATATCGGAAACTTTACCTCCAATAGCACACTCAGCTGTGGCCACGAGTTAAGCTCATTACTGAGAAGTTTGTACTGTTATCTGTTTCAGCATTGTGGCTCTACGTCGTTCAAGTGGATTGGACGAAACTGGTGAGGTCGTCTGGCACCTGGCTCTCTGTCTCCTTCTGGCTTGGATAATAGTTGGAGTTGCAATGTTTAAAGGAATAAAGTCTTCTGGGAAAGTAAGTCTGCTTCTGTTACTGTATAAGGGGGTTTATTATTGTTTCACTAATGAACTCACTAGCAGAAATACAGTTGGACACTATTAATCAATGCAGTTTAGTCCAGGATGCAATCCGCAGGGCACACACTGATGTTGTGACACAGCTTAGTGAATTAACCCACTGTACTCCTAGCACATTATTGTACACCACACATCACAAGCACTGACACCTACAGATCCTCAAGCGTTCAACTCTGAATTCACATTGATCTTGTTTCAGAGGAAAACAACACCCAATACAGAAAAAAATCCCAGTAAAGTATAATTTAAATAACTTTAATCTGATTCTTATTCATTTTAGAATGGTACAGTTATCAGAGCTTGATCTAAGGAAAGATAATCTCCAAATTCAGCTGTTCACATTGAGAACAAACCTACTCTTTTCCATACATTGTACTTGTTATATAAACAGACCTCTCCATGACAGCTTAGGGCGTGCTATGGTTCTCTCACACGAGGAGGGCCATCAGCAACCTGCTTGAGACCTCCAGGGGTTCATGAGTTATTCAGCCATCCTCATGCAGTACTCCATGGGAAGTCCTCCATGCATTGTGAGCCGGTATCCCCTTGCAGTTGAAAGGCTACGGAGATGGGAAGTTGCTTTAACAAGCTCTCTTTCTCAGGTTGTGTACTTCACGGCCACGTTTCCATATGCAGTTCTGCTAATCCTTCTGATAAGAGGAGTTACTCTGGACGGTGCTCGCCAGGGGATTGAATACTACATAGGGACTCAGTCAGACATTTCCAAGCTTCACGACGCTGAGGTGAGTGCGTTGTTATGCTAGATTATCATTGCACGTTTGCAGATTTAAATGATCACAGATTAAGAATGCTAAAGAGCTACTTTAACAACTTTCTTTGATCAATCCGTGTGGGGCTCAGTGAGAGATCCCCAACACTAAACCCATGAGCAAGCTTTGTGTCAATCAGACTCTGAGCTCCCTCATACTGTATATCCACTGCAGAGAGAATGTCATGCTTTACACATGAACTAAGCTGTAGTATTTTGTTGGCTCTCTGTTTTCATGTCATAATATCAGAGAAGTGTATTGGTTTTCAAGATACATTTCCAAGATCCAGTGCATGAGTGAAACTGCCCAGAATGAAGATTAAAAACAATAGCAGCAAGCACACCGGCTCTGATCACTCCAGCCGAGTGTGTTTATGCATCTTGTTGCCAAGGAGACGGTTGAGTGACACTGACACCCACACTGGGGGTGTTGCTCACAACATGCCTTTATGTGGGCCGGCTCAGGGATCGATGCGTTCACAGTAGAGCAAAAAACAAACCAAAGCCATCGCAAAGCCCCCCTCTGGAACAGGCCACTTTTGAGACGACTGTGTTTACACTACAAAAAAAAAAACTGTCCTAAGAGCTAGACTGCTTTAAAACCAGCTTAAAAGTGACTAGTGCTAACGGGATAGAAGTGTTACAACATATTTAAAAACTACAATATTTAGAGTAATTGCAGAATTTCACCTTGTACAAAAATAGAGGCAAACTTTGCACTGATGCAACTAGAAGAAAAAGAAACAGTACATTTCACAATTGTTGAAATCAAAGTGATGGGACTGAATGGCGACCATTTGAAATCAAAACCGCAAACTGTAAATACAAAACTGGCCAGAATAACCTAAATAAGTTTGTACTGAGTGGATAAGAAAATTCAATTAATGTGTATAAAAAATGCTATATATTCATGTGAGCCCAAGTGGCTTGCTGCACACTGTTTACTCCCTGATTGCAATCAACTTCATGCAGAATTTTAGACAGATCTTCTGTGTATAAGAATGGAGTCCTGGTTCAGCTGCTCTACATTCCTACAGACATTTTCAAGAATCTGTCTTTGGTCTTCAGAAATAAATCTATGGCTAAGGGATCATTTAGACATATCTCTAATTGTATTTCAAGGTATCTTTAAATATTGCAAGATATCTCTAAACCATTTATAGATGTCTTAATTAGTTGCATATAGGAGCACCCGACAAGGTTATTAGGGGGGCGCCAATACCTGACTGTAGTCATGTCTTTTATGCGCACATACAATGTGCCTATTTGGCCACTATGGGTCATTCATTACAACTGCTAACCGTTTAAAAATGATACAGTAGTGTTTTTAAACCTGATGGTCAAACTGAAATTCAAATTGTTTCAAAACTGACTTGTCATTGCTGTTGCATTTTCTAATATGTGTATTTAATGTGTGTAGAGCGGTGCTATGTTAATAACCATTGTGTTAGAATGTAATCTCGTATTCATAATTACTGTTAGAGCCGCTGCTCTATTATTACCGTCATTTTTTTAATTTCGTGTGTCAGTTAATTTATTAACGTTAGTTTGTCAGTTAGTTTACTATTAGTTTATCAACATTCGCTTGCCTGTTGCTTTTCTCTTACTTATTCTGTTCATTTCATATGTTGATGTATGTGCGTCATGAGATAAGCAGCAAATACATTTGTATACATTTGTATTTATTGATTCATATCGTGATTGGCCTTGACATATTGTGTCCAGTGATCAACTCTGTTATAGAGAACACTTCGGCTAAGAGAACACTTCGCTTGCTTCCCAAGGGGTGTTCTCTTAGCCAGACGACTATCTTTAAATCATTTGCAGCTATCTAATCCTTTTGAAGATATCTTAAAATAGATTGAGACATATGTGCAAATCAATTAAATATTTTTAAAATTAATATACATTATCTTAAAATGATTTTTAGATAGCTCTACTTGTGAATTAATAATAAATGGTTTCACTTAGTTTTGAAATATTTAGAGACATCTGACAATGACATCCTGTTCATTTAAAATATTTGATAATGACATATAATGATATATAGATGGATGGAAAAAGTCTTTATAATATAGTTAAATATATTATATCTAATACATAACGATTTAAGTAAATCTAACTGGGATTTTGAAACAATTTTTGGCTAAGGGGGAACTTGAAAGCCATTCTAAGCAAAAGGACCTTTTTTATTTAGTAAAAAGCCAATTATTTTATTATTTTCTCCCAATTTGGCGTATCCAATTATTTTTAGGCTCAGCTCACCGCTACCACCCCTGCGCTGACTCGGGAGGGCAAAGACAAACACACGCTGTCCTCCGAAGCGTGTGCCGTCAGCCAACTGCCTTTTTTGTCACACTGCAGACTCACTGTGCAGCCTCTTCAGAGTTACAGCATCAGAGGACAACACAGCTCTGGGCAGCTTACAGGCAAGCCCGCAGACACCCGGCCAGACTACAGGGGTCGCTGGTGCCGAGGACACCCTGGCCGACCTAGCCCAACCGCTGACACATTCTTTCCCTTGTCCAGCGCTCCTTTAACCTGTTCTGCATACCAGTCTGTCAGAGGGTGTGATCGCTCCAACGAGCACTGTATGTAACCCTCTGATTGGTGGAAGTATTACTGGCGATCCAATCAAAACCGCCAAAATAAATTCCCAGCCAAAATTTCACAGTGCCCTCTTGTGGACAATGGAGAGTGTTGCTTGAGACACTTACAATGTAATTTCAATGGACTACAATGGAGGATTTTAAACGTATCGAAATTAAGGATATTCCTGGGAACTCTTAAATTTACAAAATCTGACTAATAGATTAGTTAAAACTTAAAAAAATGAACTAAAAATGTATAAAAATGAAACATACAGAAAAATCTTTGTCAGTGTGTGCAATGACTCCAAGAGAACGAAACAAAACTTGCCATGGAAATATAAATAACTAAAGAGTTATGAAGATTTAAAATGTTAGGTCTGAAAAAGCGTTGTTTTCAGGAAATGGGAGGAGCTATGTGATTGGAGAATTTGGGAATGGCCTTCCTCTTTTTCCAAGGACATGAAAACTGAAACACACATACAATACAATAGGCACTCCAGAAAAAATAACGTCTTCGAGATACACTCCGAAAATATCATCATTGACTGACCCGTGTGTCATCCAACATCATCTAAAACACAACGCAGCCTACACACAATAGACTCCTGCCTGTACCCTGCTCGACACGACCACAAGCTAACGAGACGAATTCGTTTCTTTGAGGGAATCACAAGGCAAAGTAAACCATTCTGTGTATTAAACAAGGAAACGAACAGTAGTTTGAATTCAGGGTCCAATTAATATATTGATGCATTTCTGAATGTTTTGAATATATTTAGAATTCTAATTCTGATAAAATATATGGTTGAAGCGTTTGTGAACATCCTCTTAACTAGTTTGAACACTAGCTCTTTAGAAATCCTTAGGAAAGGGAGATCGTGCCTAACTAACCTGCTTGATTTTTTTGAGGATGCAACATCGACAATGGATAATTGTAAAGCATATGACATGGTTTATTTAGATTTACAGAAAGCTTTTGACAAAGTCCTGCATAAAAGATTAATTCTCAAACTGAATGCAGTAGGGATTCAAGGAAATGCATGCACATGGATTAGGGAGTGGTTAACATGTAGAAAACAGAAAGTACTGATTAGAGGAGAAACCTCAAAATGGAGCGAGGTAATCAGTGGTGTACCACAGGGATCAGTATTAGGTCATCTGCTATTCCTAATCTACATTAATGATTTAGATTCTGGTATAGTAAGCAAACTTGTTAAATTTGCAGATGACACAAAAATAGGAGGAGTGGCAAACACTGTTGCAGCAGCAAAGGTCATTCAAAATGATCTAGACAGCATTCAGAACTGGGCAGACACATGGCAAATGACATTTAATAGAGAAAAGTGTAACCTACTGCATGCAGGCAATAAAAATGCGCATTATTATTATTATTATTATTATTTATTTCTTAGCAGACGCCCTTATCCAGGGCGACTTACAATTGTTACAAGATATCACATTATTTTTACATACAATTACCCATTTATACAGTTGCGTTTTTACTGGAGCAATCTAGGTAAAGTACCTTGCTCAAGGGTACAGCAGCAGTGTCCCCCACAAGGGATTGAACCCACGACCCTCCGGTCAGAAGTCCAGAGCCCTAACCACTACTCCACACTGCTGCCCTCATCTAGACAATGTGGGGAAGCTATAAAAAAGGCCAATAAGATGCTCGGATATATTGTGAAAAGTGTCGAATTTAAATCAAGGGAAGTAATGTTAAAACTTTACAATGCATTAGTGAGACCTCATCTAGAATATTGTGTTCAGTTCTGGTCACCTTGTTACAAAAAGGATATAGCTGCTGTAGAAAGCGTGTAAAGAAGAGCGACCAGAATTATCCCGGGTTTAAAAGGCATGTCGTATGCAGACAGGCTAAAATAATTGAATCTATTCAGTCTTGAACAAAGAAGACTACGCAGTGATCTGATTCAAGCATTCAAAATTCTAAAAGGTATTGACAATGTCGACCCAGGCGACTTTTTCGACCTGAAAAAAGAAACAAGGACCAGGGGTCACAAATGGAGATTAGATAAAGGGGCATTCAGAACAGAGAATTGTGAGGGTCTGGAACCAGCTTCCCAGTAATGTTGTTGAAGCTGACACCCTGGGATCCTTCAAGAAGCTGTTTGATGAGATTCTGGGATCACTAACAACCAAATGAGTAACATGGGCCAAATGGCCTCCTCTCGTTTGAAAACTTTCTTATGTTATGTTCTTATGTTTAAATAAGCAAAAGTAGTTGTACTTTTAAACCGATTGTCTTATTTTAATGTTGAATGTTAATTAAACACAATGTTAAATTATTAAGTAAATCTTGATATTTTAACTGGATATATTTACATTAACTTGTAAATGTGTAAAAGTTAGTTGTGTTTAAGATACTATAATTAATTTACATATTAATATCTGTGTTTTAATTTCACCTACCCTAGTTGAATCATAAATATATCTGACATAGAGATATCTCCAATTAATTTTGCGTTGTCTCTAAATTACTTCCTGTTGATTTAAGATATCTGTAATTAATCTGAGATATCTCTATATGAGTTCCTGTTCAACTTGGGATATCTAATTAATTTTGAGTTATTGCCTAAATGATTGTGTTTATATAGTTCTATAATTAATTTGGAGTTATCTCTAAATGACTTCCTGTTCATCTCTCCATTTCTTTTCTTGCTGTTCATTTAAAGATACCTCCTGGTTTGCTGCTGTCAGATTCATCTCTTCTCTTCTTTTCTTTTCTTTTCTTTTCTTGCTGTTCATTTAAAGATACCTCCTGGTTTGCTGCTGTCAGATTCAGCTCTTCTTTTCTTTTCTTTTCTTTTCTTGCTGTTCATTTAAAGATACCTCCTGGTTTGCTGCTGTCAGATTCATCTCTTCTTTTCTTTTCTTTTCTTGCTGTTCATTTAAAGATACCTCCTGGTTTGCTGCTGTCAGATTCATCTCTTCTTTTCTTTTCTTTTCTTTTCTTGCTGTTCATTTAAAGATACCTCCTGGTTTGCTGCTGTCAGATTCAGCTCTCCATTTCTTTTCTTTGTGTTTCTTATTCGAAGGTTTGGAAGGATGCCGCCACTCAGATTTTCTTTTCTCTTTCCACGGCATGGGGAGGCCTCATGGCTCTGTCGTCATACAACAAATTTCACAACAACTGCTACTGGGACGCAATAATTGTCTGTACAACCAACTGTGCGACGAGCATCTTCGCTGGGTTTGCCATCTTCTCTATCCTCGGCCACATTGCTTATGTATCGAATAAGCCAGTTTCAGAGGTAGCGCAGTCAGGTAGGTGTATTATAATGCAGTACTAGCTCATTGCTAATGTATGACTGTTCAGCTAAAACCAAAATCAGTCTGGTTTAGAATGGAATAAAGCAAAATACAGTATAGTGAAATGTCACCATATGAAAATAATATCAGTATTATTCCCAAACTTCTTAAACAATGCTTTACAAAGCTGTTTTTATTACTGTATATATTAAATATTTGAAGCCCACCAATATACAGGTAGGTCTTAATAAACATATGTATGTAGGGTTGAAGCTGTGGGGAGGGATGTGTGGTACAGTTATTGAACTGTAATTACAGTTACCTGTCCATTAGAGGGCACTGTTTGGTTAAATCATGTGGGTTTAACAAGGTAACTGTCTTTAACTGTATGATTGCTCAGTTGGAATTACCTCGTTAACCCTTTCAGGACCAAGCATTTTTCAGTAGGCTGTATTTGACTCTCTTGCTATAAAAATTCATTAAAAATCTATTTTTTACTGTAGCATCTTGGAAATGATGTCCTTTTTTCAGAACACTCTGGGGAACATTATTAAAAAAAACTTCAGAAACTATACAAAACACGATATTTAGGGTTTGGTTTGTTTTTTTTTAGTATTTTTTAGTATGTTTCTGCTTAGAGATGCATGTATAAAAACATGTTACTCTATGTCCCGAGGGACCTTACAATATGAAAGCTTTGTTGAAAAATATAGATTTGGGCAAATTAGAAGACATTGTTTCACCTGATTGCAATGACATAATGCACGTTTATTACGGGAGTGGTTTGCTATAGGACCGGATTTTATACTCAACTTCGAAGTTGTCGAAACTATCGGGTATTAAGCAAATAAAATAAAATAAAATAAAAACACTAAACAACCTGGTATTTTCAAGAAAAAAAAGTACATGCCTCAAGACGCTCCACTTACCTCATCTCGAACACTTGAACACAACACTGAATAACTTAATTAATAATTTACAGTATCAAATATTATTATATGTATTATGCCTATGATCATAATATGTTGTGTTTGTTGCACCCAAACGTTATGTTTAATAAAGCAATACGTATTATTTCTTTTATA
Source organism: Acipenser ruthenus (assembly GCF_902713425.1). NCBI lineage: Eukaryota > Metazoa > Chordata > Actinopteri > Acipenseriformes > Acipenseridae > Acipenser > Acipenser ruthenus. The sequence goes on from NC_081204.1 coordinate 19,692,107, forward strand.
GGTACAAACAATAAACTATTTTCTACTCACGGATAGCTTTGCGTGGAGCAATGTCTCTTTCAGTGATGGTAAAGCGTTTCAGATATATTTTCTTTTACTTCTTATCTGTGGTGTCCATGACAAACTTTTTATTTTGAAGTCCGCGGCATGTAGGCTAGTACGGCTCATAAGCTGTGACGTCACCTACTTTCGTTCCAATGTTTCATTTCTTAAAGGCACAGTGCTCCATTACAATGAAACTCATCAAACTCGAGCAAAGCAGATCTAAACAAACTGGAATACTAATAAAGAATGTATGAATCTTTTAATCACAAAAGGGCATTCAAGCCGTGGCTCAACTCACTCTGCCTCTGCTGCATATTGTCATTAACACATTTACACGTAAACACACACAGGCATCCCGGTAATTAATTAATGTAACGGTTAAACACCTACACCAATTCATTTTTGTTTATCAGCAGAATTATACAAATGCTACACACCAACCTTCTTCTCTAACAATGGCTGACATCAAGGCAATTGTGATACTTTTAGAAAGAAGACGACGACGACGCCATCAGTGCTGACGTCCCATTCCCTACACATTCAGACCCCATCAGGACCTAACGCAACTTCCTGATCACCTCCTGGTTGATCGTTTTCGGTTAGATCGTAACACTATAGAATACTTGTGTGATATGATTCGACCTCATCTAATGTCTAGGTATGCACGCAACCTATCTGTGAAGACAAAGGTTTGTGCCGCTTTGGCATTCTATGCAACCGGCTCCTTTCAAACCACAACAGGCGATACAGTGGGAGCGTGCCAGAGCACCATCAACAACGTCATAACATCTGTGACAGATGTGCTGGTGGTGCTTCTGACCAATTCATTAAGTTTCCACCTGTTTAAAGCCATCACCAAGTAAAACAACAATTCTATAGTGTAGCAGGGTTCCCTAGTATAATAGGGGCACTTGATTGCACTCATATAGCAATCAAGTCCCCTGGGGAACATGCATATGCATATCTGAACTGAAAGCGTTTCCACTCCCTCAACGTGCAAATGAAACATCAGATTGCAAAATCACCAGCGTCGTGTCACGTTTCCTGGGCTTACGCCATGACTCCTCTGCGGCAAAGTCCCCTCGAAGCATTTGGCAGAGAGGGACGCCTGGGCACAGGTCACCTCATTGGTAAGTGCATGTGTGTTAAATACTTTATACATCATGCTATATCAGTACTGTACTGTTATGTAATACGTGCAGTAACTGCAAAAACTCAAGTGTTCTGGAATCAGACTAACACTGTCTAAGTGTGTACCAAGTTTCAAGCACTAGGCTTTTTAGGTTCACATGCAGCACCTATGCAGACATGCACTACACATGGTTTTGTCATGAGTAAGATGTCATCTAGAATATTGTGTTCTGTTTTGGTCACCTCGTTACAAAAAGGATATTGCTGCTTTAGAAAGAGTGCAAAGAAGAGCGACCAGAATTATCCCGGCTTTAAAAGGTATGTCGTATGCAAACAGGCTAAAATAATTGAATCTATTCAGTCTTGAACAAAGAAGACTGCGTGGTGATCTGATTCAAGCATTCAAAACTCCAAAAGGTATTGACAGTGTCGACCCAGGGGACTTTTTCAACCTGAAAAAAGAAACAAGGACCAGGGGTCACAAATGGAGATTAGATAAAGGGGCATTCAGAACAGAAAATAGGAGGCACTTTTTTACACATAGAATTGTGAGGGTCTGGAACCAACTCCCCAGTAATATTGTTGAAGCTGACCCTGGGATTCTTCAAGAAGCTGCTTGATGAGATTCTGGGATCAATAAGCTACTAACAACCAAACAAGCAAGATGGGCCGAATGGCCTCCTCTTGTTTGTAAACTTTCTTATGTTCTTCTGTTCTTAAACACGTGTGCAGTTCTGCGAGTGTCAAACATAGGCTCTTTGTACAGATAAGACCCTTCCACCAAGTCTGACAGGGCTACTGGGTCTATAAGAGCCCGACACCGCTCCCATTCAACTCTATAGCAAAGTGAAACCATGTATACAATGCCCTCAGGATCTGAATGTTCCAGGAGACACATTCGGCACAGAGTATCAGGGTGACGTGTACAGTGCCGTGAAAAGTATTTGCCCCCTGTCTGATTTTCTGCATTTTTGCAAATTTTTGACACTGAATGTTATCAGATCTTCAACCAAAACCTAATATTAAATAAACGGGACCCGGAGTGAACAAATAACACAAAAATGTGATACATTTTTCATTTATTTTTTAAAGAAAGTTATGCAACACCCAATGCCCCCGTGTGAAAAAGTAATCACCCCCTTAGACTCAATAACTGGTTACGGCAGCAATAACTACAACCAAACGCTTCCTGTAGTTATTGATTAGTCTCTCACAGCGCCGTGGAGGAATTTTGGCCCACTCCTCCATGCAGAACTGCTTCAACTCAGTGACATTTGTCGGTTTTCGAGCATGAACTGCTCGTTTCAGGTCTTGCAACAACATCTCAACGGGAATTAGGTCTGGACTTTCCAAAATTTTAAATTTCTTGTTCTTCAACCATTCTGATGTAGACTTGCTTGTGTGTTTCGGATCATTGTCTTGCTGCATGACCCAGCTGCGCTTCAGCTTCAGCTCACGGACGGATGGCCTGACATTCTCCTGTAGAATTCTCTGATACAGAGCAGAATTCATGGTTCCTTCAATGATGGCAAGGCGTTCAGGTCCTGATGCAGCAAAGCATCCCCAAACCATGACACTACCACCACCATGCTTGACCACTGGTATGAGGTTCTTACTGTGGAATGCAGTGTTTGGTTTTCGCCAGACATAACAGGGTCCATGTCGGCCAAAAAGTTCCACTTTTGACTCATCTGTCCATAAAACATTGTTCCAGAACTCTTGAGGATCATCCAGGTGCTTTTTGGCAAACTACTCTGCCATGAATCCCATTTTTGCTCAGTGTCTTTCTGATGGTGGAGTCATGAACACTGACCTTAGCCGAGACGAGAGAGGCCTGCAGATCCCTGGATGTTGCTCTAGGGTTCTTTGTGACTTTCTAGACGATTTTACACCTTGCTCTTGGTGAGATTTTGGCAGGACGGCCACTCCTGGGAAGATTCACTACTGTCCCAAACTTTCTCCATTTGGACAATATGGCTCTGACTATGGCTCGGTGGAGCCCCAGAGCCTTAGAAATGGCTTTGTAACCCTTTCCAGACTGATAGGCATCAACAATTTTTTCTGGAGGTCTTCAGGAATTTCTTTTGTTCGTGGCATGATGTGCCTCTATAACCTGTGTGCTGACAACTTCACTCTGATGGTAAGGGCCAAAGTTAGTCAGATTTATATTGGGCAGGGTTGGCCCAAATAAGGCATGGTTGTTAACCAAAGTACTCAAACAGCTGATCCTAATTATCCCTTTAATTGGGCTGAGTTAACTAGGGGGGGCAATAACTTTTTTCACACCTGAAGATTGCATGTTTGATTACCTTGCACACCAAACAAATGAAAGAAGCACCAAACTTTGGTGTCATTTTTTCTCTCAGACTCCCTCTATATACTAGTACAACCCACAAAAAAATCTGACCAAATACAATGTGAAAAATGTGCAAAAATGCAGAAAATCAGACAGAGGGCAAATACTTTTTCACGGCACTGTATATAATAAATCTAAAAGCTCAAGTGCCAGACTCTCTTGGTTGCCATGCAGGAGGTATGCTTAGACAGCTGTCAATTAAATGTAGGCTTTTTTTCTATGCAATCTATGCAATTTTCAGATCTATGCAATCCTAGGGTGTAGAGCCACTATTCCAGACGTGAAGGTTCTCAATCTCGATTTTCAGAAGGATCCGTTCACGGGAACGTACATTACATCCCAAAACGTTGACCTAGGAAGTGCGTAAAATTAGCACTTTCAGCTGGTTAGCACCCATTGGTTTTTTCAACATTTCTCAGGCTAGGAATATCGTAGGAAGCTCAAACACTTCTGAACTAGGCACAACCTTCTCGACAAGTCCGGTCCAAAAAGTCTTAACTTTTGGTTTGACCCTTCGCCAAAAAATGCATCCAACTTCCTAAAAGTTTTCATACCAGTGTGTGTTTTGGGGCTGAAAAGGTAATTTTTTGAAGCGGGTGGCGCAGCCAAAAAACAAGATGCCACATTGTCCCCCAATGTCGAAATACAAAATTTGGTGTTCCTACAACTTACCCTTCATAACTAAAAGCTGTAAATATTCCGCCATCTTGTATGACAAGTTACATGACAAGCTACGTCACTTAAACCTGCTTCACCATTGGTTGACACCCTCATGACTAATCGGTCTCAGTCAGTCTTGGTTGACAACCGCCGCACACAGACTGGTCATATCTGAACGAAACTGAGTCTGAAAAAGATTAAATATGTTCAGTCTTCAAATCTGAAGACATCCCGACTGAAATCTGCATAATCTTGGTTTTAAGGGCAAGCACACTGATACGATTCATCCAGACTCGTACGGCCAGATGGGATGGCTTGAGTTGGGCTGTGTGTGGGTTTAAAAGTACAAAAGCTAAAATTCTGAAATTCAGATGCTGTTCCCAACAACCCCAGGATGCACTATGTTAATTTCAGAATTACGACATGATGTTTGTTTTTTTTTAAACTGTCATCAATTAGGTCATAGCAAGGTGCTGTATTTGTTTTTTTGTGCAGGTTTCGGTTTGGCCTTCATTGCATACCCAGAAGCCCTTTCCCAGCTGCCGGTGTCCCCCTTGTGGGCTGTGCTCTTCTTCTTCATGCAGATAACGCTGGGTCTCGACTCCATGTTTGCCTTTATAGGTGAGCTATCAGACTTTCATTGAAGAAGAAATAATCCTTCTTGACTTACCATTGGTAACTCTTTAGTTGATGTAGTTAATGTACCTGTATTGTAGTGTATCCAGATTGTTTTAACACTGGCTTAATGTTATAGAAGTAGATGTAGGTAATACTAATAATAGTTGTATTTTGTTCACAGAAACTATCAAAACAACCCTGCAAGATGAGTTCCCCCAGTTAAGATCTAAGGGAATTCACGTGACAATTGCTCTCTGTACCATGTGCTTTCTTCTTGGACTCCCCTGTGTCACTAGGGTAGGTACTGTATAGAAACCTATGTGCCTGATTTATTAACCCTGCAGTCTCAATGCTCTGGAGCAGGTGTGGGCTTGTTTGGATCTCTGTGGTCTGGACTTGAATGATCTGCTGTCAAACCCAATGCTTCTCAACCAGAGGAACGTGTCAAGCTTTCTAGGGGGGTGCGGTGAGCATTCTTATAATACAGTAATTATAGTTATAATACAAAAATAAAAATACAAATTGTGTGCATAAGTCTAACAGTGAATTTTGTTTTTATTTTTCCTATGATACCAGTTCTTATTCTGAAAAACCACACTTTAAAAAGCAGAGACCGAATCATTGATGATTTTGTGTTTAAGAATTAGTGACAGTTCATTTCCCACCGCATTGTACTCTTCAGTACATAATGAATGGTTTGTGATGCTTTAAAAACAAAACGATTCTACAGGTGCTGCTTCTTCATCCTAATAAAGAAAATAAATTGGATTTCCCTTTGATGGCACTGCAGATGAACTTCGTCCTCAGTGTGTTGTCTGTGGTGATGTGCTGGCTAATGACTATTAAAAACAAAAGTGAAACATGTGTTTTTAAAAGTTTGTAGCGATTTTGGTAATATTTTCTTTGGAGAAATTAATGTCATGTTCATCAAAATGTATTTATTTATTGCATATATGTAGCGCTTTTTATACAAAAGTATCGCAAAACAGTGTACAGTACATAGCAGAAAAAAAGAACAAACCACAATATATTTGTATAGCATGTCACACACACAACTGCCACAATCAGACCATTTAAATAACAGATTTAATTAACAGTATACACATAATAATACAAAAGCAGCAATTTTAAAGTTACATTAAAACCCACTAAGATGAGAAAGCTGTTTTATAAAAGTGTGTTTTCAGTCTTGACTTGAAAACTGTAACGGTCCCAGCTTCCCTGACAAACGAAGCTAGAGCATTCCACAATTTCGGAGCTCTACAAAAAAAAGCCCTACCTCCCGTGTTGCTTTTGTTGACCCTAGGAATAACTAGAATAACAGTAACTCCTGCAAATAACTGGGTGCTAACAAGCTGCAAGCGGGATACCACACGTTCTGGGACACCAGAAAAAAGTGCATTACAATAATCAATTCTAGATGAAACAATGGCATGCATTAGTTTCTTGGCATCACTTACGGAAATAATTGGTCTAAATAATTGGTCTCAAATGGTAAAAAGATACTTTAGTAACTTCCCTAATATGATTCTCAATTGATAGATCAGGATCAATGATGACCCCCATACTTAATTTCTAGGTCAAGTTTGGATGAGAGACTGCAAGTTATGTGACAGCCAATGCTTGATGTCTGTAAGGTAAATAGCTAATAACACCCAGGCAGAAGAAATTCCTGGCTTTAGGGAGAAATATAGCTGAGTATCATCAGCATAGCAAAGTTCACTCTGTGTCTGCGGATAATGTCACCTAATGGAAGCATATATAATGAAAACAGCAAGGGACCTAGAATGGAGCCCTGAGGAACACCACAGATAATGCCGATTTTACCTCCCCAATACAGACACACTGAAACCTATCAGAATGATAAGATTTGAACCAGGATAGGACAAGGCCAGACAGTCCTACTGTGCTTTCAAGTTGATTCAGTAGATCAAGAAGAATTAAAACTGATGGAAAGCCCGAGTCAGAGCTTATCAGCAGATCATTTGCAACTCAGACAAGGGCCGTCTCAGTGCAGCACGAGAACCAGACTGAAACTTCTCAAATATACCATTAAGAGTTAGACATTTTTGTAACTGAATTGCAACAACTCTGTCTAGAACCTTATCTAAGAATGAACCTCGGTTTTATGTCTCATCCAAAGGACAGAGCACAAGGAGGTAAAGTAACTTGCTCAGGGTCACACACAGAGTCAGTGGCTGAGTCGGGATTTGAACCGGGAACCTCTTATTGTCAAGCCTTTTTCTTTAACCACTGGACCACCAAGCCTCCTTTATTGTGGTTCCATATGCGGAAGCATGGCATGGGTAAATTAGGGCTGACCATAAAAAGGAAAATGGTGTAAAGTGGTTGATTTGTGGTACAAATATATCTGGCTACTCTTTCCGATTGTGTTCCTTGATTTACCCGATTTACTGTTACTCACGTTTTTTTTCCAGTGTGAAATGCTGCACTATAAGAGGGGGAAGCAGCTTGTGTGTTTGGATGAAAGGTAAAGACTAAAGTAACACTCATCTCTTTTCTGTTTCAGGCTGGAATTTATTGGGTGAATTTTATTGATCATTTCTGTGCAGGGTGGGCCGTTCTCATTGCTGCAGTACTGGAACTCATAGGAATCAGCTACCTCTATGGTAAGTGTCAGTCTCTTACTGTATACTGCAGCTTCATAGGAATATACCCAAGCCGCTTAGAAAGAGGCGTATCACATTTATACCTCTTCCATCCAGTACAAAGTTATTCTCTGATTCTTTTGGTCTGTTTTGATCCTGCAGTTGGCGGTTTGATTAGTTCAAATGGCTGCCATACAGTTTCATGTCTTTGCTGAAGTCTGGCATGAATGAGCTCCAGGTGCCACTGCATTAGGGCTCCCTTCCTGTTGCTCTGTCATATCTGCTGAAGAAACAGGAAAGGCCCATTTATAGAGCTGCACCAGAGTAAACCACTGAGGGGCTGCCTCTCAGTACTACCAGTCCATTGATATTCTGTGCTGTTTTTTTTCACTGGTGATTTCTTCAGGTGGGAACCGATTCATTAAAGACATTGAAATGATGATTGGAAAGAAACAGCGCCCCTTCTGGTGGTTTTGGAAGGCCTGTTGGTTTGTGTTATCGCCGGGTTTGCTTTTGGTGAGTACTGGGGTCAAGTTATTTTATACAGTTGTCTATTTATCTTACTTTTAAATGTTAAGTTAATATTATCTTTTGGAATTCACATTTACATGAAACATTCCTTCAGGGTTTATTCAGGTTAAACCGTCACAATACTGCAAAGGGGAATTATTAACCAAAGAGGGCAAAGGCAGAACAGGGAAGGATTTATTTTTCTTTAAGCCTCTGGTCTGTTACCGTGGAAACCATTCCATAACTGGAGACTTGCCCTAATTCTAGGTTACAAGGCCCAGTCCCCTTCACTATATCCATATGGTATAAACAACGGCAAGTGTTAAATAGGTAAAATAAAATAACTGTTTCGAGTGCCATTCGGTACAAGAAGCTGTGGATTATTTTCTTAGCAATTCAACACTATGAGTTGTTAATGCCACTTAAAATTTTTCATCCAAATTGATACGTGTTCAATAATGAGGTTCAATTGTTAATTTGGTCATTGGATTTTGCTTTTGCTCTTTTTTGTTACGCGTAGTTCAAACAGTTGTGGGAATGTTGTCATGAGTTCCTGAGAGTTTGAGTTTGAAATCCTACTTACACAGACAAAAGTGTCTGTTGTAAATAAAGATAGTAGCAAGGACTATGTTTTAGATGTAGATCATGAAAGTGGCATTACAACATTAAAAATGCAAAAAACAAAGTAATGTGAACCAGGAACAGAGAGAGTTATTGATGAAGCCCTAAATATCATTGCCAGCGGTTTTTGAGAAATACTCGAAAGTGGGCTGTATCCTTGTTTAAATAACGGTTAAACTAAAGTAAATGCAAAACCTATATGAAATGCTAAACTGAAATGCAAGCCCTTTTCTAAGTGTTAGGTTTGAAATGTGTAATACTGTAATTAACGAATTGTTGAAATGATTGTTGCGTAATATAATGATATTGCTTTGCTTACCTCGTCTGATGAACTCCACACAGTGTGAACTGGTCTCCATGTTGCTTGGTCAGGAGGAATAAACTAATCTCTTACCCAGAGATCATTGATGTAATTTTTTTGCGGTGCCAAAGCCCATGTCACTTCCTCAATAAAAGCCCACGTCACCGCCAATCATTGTCCAAATTACTCCTGCATTCGCTTGGGTACGGAGGTAATAGGCGCTTGCGTTTTTGTTCATTGTCTTATTTTATCAAAGTGTATATATATATATATATATATATATATATATATATATATATATATATATAGCCCTTGTAGCTTTCAGTTAAGTTATGTAACAGCCCCTTCCACTCCAGTGGTTAGTGTCTTAGGGTTCTAGCATGGCCAGACAAAGACGGTCATCCTCTTTAAACACAAGATCAACTGCAGCACTAGATGGCAAATAGTTTTACCAGCTATTTCAATGCTCTGACAAGGGCGCAGTCATCTTTCCCTGGGCTAGTGGTTCAGTAAGCTTCACTGCACAGCGGGAGGAGGAAAAAAAGGATTTTCTGCCGACACTGATCAGCGGCCACGTCCAGTGGATTAAGGTATGAAGGTTTTTCTATTCACAGGTACGGTAGCCGTTAACTTGATGACAGTGGTACCACAACAAACACAGTAACAGGTGATCAGCTGTACTCTCGGCATGCAGTGAACGTCCTGGATGACGACACTGACTCCTGTCCAGATGAGGTTGCGCTCAAATACAGCATTGGTACATACACAACGTATGTAACAATGCTGATGCTGTGGGAGGGTTTCACCGTCTTCTGAATGTCAAGGGGTCCTGAGGGGACAATTCCTGTAGCATCTAATGATGCAGAGGATAAGGAAACCTCTAAAGGGTTCCCCTTCTATGAGGTGGTCTGGAGACCCAACGGGCTGTGTGGAGAAATCACCTGCATATAGGGTGATGCTGGGATGAGAAGGTTTCACCTCTTGCAACTTAAAGACCCAGACTTAAACAGGTACCAGACCCAAATAGGTGAGTATGGGTCTCGTACCAGTAAATAAATAACAACATTATAGGAGGGAGTCTGGAGACCTAATGGGCTAGAGATCTGCCTGTCCTCTGGTAAGTCACCTTATGAGAGTGTCTGCCAAATGAAATATAAAATAATAAAACAGTGTGGCAGGGCAACACACTGCCCCTCAAAAGTGTTGGAGTTGTGTGTTTTGGTGGTGGTTGGCAGGGATGGGGTTAATTCCTATCCCTGCCAAATACATGTGAGAATGTGACTGTTCCCAAATGAGATAATTAGTGTTAATTGGGAACAGCCACAGAGAATAAAATGAGAGCTTGAAGCTCGATTTAGAGAGACCACCAGGGAGCTGGAACAAACGAAAAGGCTGTGAAAAAGGAAAAAAGGCTGTGTGTGAATCCTGAGTAAAGGTACTGTGTGAACCTTTTTGATGTAAATGTGTGTGACTGGTAAACAGCTTAGCTGTCCGGTGGTGTTCAAGGCTGGGTAAACAGCTTAGCTGTCCGGTGGTGTTCAAGGCTGGGTAAACAGCTTAGCTGTCCGGTGGTGTTCAAGGCTGGGTAAACAGCTTAGCTGTCCGGTGGTGTTCAAGGCTGGGTAAACAGCTTAGCTGTCTGGTGGTGTTCAAGGTTAAAAGAGTGTTTTTGTTGGGTAAACAGCTTAGCCGTCCCAACCCTTTAGTTAAGAAAAGCTGTGTTTAGTCTAGGTCTACAAGCGGAGATAGGCTTTTGTTTTTGTTTTGTTTGTTTCAAGTTCTGTATATAATAAAAAGCACACGAAAGCGCTTTAAAAAGTACTGTTCTGTGTCTGCTTTAAAAGGGCGCAAATGAGCCTTGAACAAGGAAGATCATTCACAATAGTTAAATAATTTCATACAGATATGCTGATGCTGTTAAGAAAGGATTGTCATCCCCTTAACTTTAATGGCCAAACATATACAGTGCTCCCCCTTTATAACGCTGTAGTTAAGAGGCTGTGCTATTTGTGTTCCGCCCCTCTCAAGTGAATCCCTAGTAGCAACAGTAGAAAGGATCCCCTGTTCCATAGGAGGGAGGTGTGACAACTGATCTATACTGCTCTGCAGCTGTGAGAGGTGCTTTCCCCAGTGTGGGATCCTTAACCCAACAATTGCCTTTTAGGCATTAGCGATTCTACTTCCCTTTGGAAGGCAAGCCACTTCCAGCAGGGCCAGGGATGTGGATATTTCTATTGCCATAATAATGAAATAAGTAGGTTTACTTCCTGATATTCGTACCTCTACCCCACTTTCTACAAAGCGGGCAAAATATACATTCACCCCAACGGCCTGACTCGGCTACCCCACAAGATAACACTGAAAACAGTTTACACCAGGTCTGCACACTGAGAACTGGTTACACACAAAGTTTTACAAGAGATTCAATCCATGCTCTCATCCTTCCAAGGAATCCATTCCAAGTATTAAAAAAAAAATGAGGAGAGGAGTACAGTAATACCTTTGTTCTCCATCAGGACCTGCCAAGACCAGCTCAAGGGCTCTTTGCTCTTTGCTCTATAGTTGAAGTATTCACCAAGTATAAGAACATAAGAAAGTTTACAAACGAGAGGAGGCCATTCAGCCCATCTTGCTCGTTTGGTTGTTAATAGCTTATTAATCCCAGAATCTCATCAAGCAGCTTCTTGAAGGATCCCAGGGTGTCAGCTTCAACAACATTACTGGGGAGTTGGTTCCAGACCCTCACAATTCTCTGTGTAAAAAAGTGCCTCCTATTTTCTGTTCTGAATGCCCCTTTATCTAATCTCCATTTGTGACCCCTGGTCCTTATTTCTTTTTTCAGGTCAAAGAAGTCCCCTGGGTCGACATTGTCTATACCTTTTAGAATTTTGAATGCTTGAATCAGATCACAGTGTAGTCTTCTTTGTTCAAGACTGAATAGATTCAATTCTTTGAGCCTGTCTGCATACGACATGCCTTTTAAACCCGGGATAATTCTGGTATAGATGAAGTACATTCACAAGGCATAGACATATATCAGATTCACCAAGTATAGATGAAGTACATTCACAAGGCATAGACATACATCAGATTGACCAAGTATAGATGAAGTACATTCACAAGGCATAGACATACATCAGACATCTTTTGAGGACAAGCTTGTCTCTATCGAAAAAAAAATGTAGAGCCCATCAATAAGACTCGTTAATTTTGTCTTCCAGGACAGAGGCTTTTTGGTCTAATGGGAAATATTGCTTCTCCACAGCCTATTCTCGGCATTTCCATGAATCCAGTTCTATAAACTTGCTGTAAGAGTGTATCTTAGAGTGTATTTCAAATAGGACATCAGCTGTCAAGCCTTCTAGATAGGGGCCAGGCCAACAGCACATTGTTGCAGCAGTCTCTGGACTGGCAGCAGTAAGCTCCTTGGTTAGAAGCAACACCACAGGTGACACACATAGGGGTGTCCCTTTTTTCTTTTAAATAAATCTTCACAGTTTCACTCAACATCAGGCTTTCTTTGGGAGCAACAACAGGAACCACAAGGTGACAACTTTCAAGGAGCAGATTAATCAGAGAAATAGTCATTACAGCTAACACCTTCACTAAGATCATCCTGATTTCCAGCAATCTGCCGGGCACTGAAAACCATTTGCCCAATTAAAACAAGGGCATACTTCAATCAATAAGCACCACAATCCAGACAACCTGCTTGCTGGACTCAAGAATAGCATCCCGGATATACTCGGCACGGAGGGTACCCCACGAGTAACAGATCTGTCACATGTGCTACAGGGCGTATTCAACTACTAGTTTACAAGAGGATTTTTTTCTCACTACACAGGAACACCATCTAACACTTTAATCGCTCCAGTTTTCAGCGTGGATCAGCAGTGGCACACAATTCAATCCATTTTTTTGTCGGCTGGCATATGTAGGCATCCTCATCCCTGAGAATAGGCCAACTATATTTGGATAGTAAATTGTGAGGGAGTCAGTCTTGTTCTTAGCTCCTCACTGGGTCTAAAGGTTTTGGATTTCTGAGATCCTGGAAATAGCTCTGCATCTACAGTGAAGCAGTGATCTGCTGTCCAGAACAACAGAACGATGTTTCCACAATACTTTGCAGTTGATGACAGCTGCCTGAAGATTGAATAGTAACTACTAAAGAGCTATAGTTATCTGAACAAGTACAACCTCTACTTGGTGAAAATCAATAAATAAACACATTTTAAATTAAAAGCAGATGAATGGAAAGAAGTCATCCTCGGGTGCACCACTTGGAGTCTTTCAATCTACATTTATTATCATGCCTCAGCTACCTGTTTCACATGGGTTCTACCTACCCTCCATTAATGTTCATATTGCTGCAATCTCCAACATGCTACCTGGCTGGGAATGTCACGCTGTAGGTCCCATCCTAGGGTGTCTAGAGTGTTTGATGGGGCTACCACCTGAGACCCAAAGGAAACACATCGAGCCTCAGGCCATATTTAACTATTTAGGTTACCACAATTCAGACCCTGGCCACAGGAAATAAAAATGTCACTGCATTTCTAGTGACTGCGATGTCAGTAGAGGGATCTCAAAACCAGGGCAGAACTGTCTCCAAACAGACACATTTGATCTGCATCTCATTCTGCATCAAGTTCTGTTACAGCCTTGGAAGGAAACTATCTTCAGTATCCATTAAAATCCACAGGGTAAGGTCAGTTGACATAGGGGCAAAACTAAAATATGCCCAATACAGGACATCTGCCACTGCTACCTGGGCCTCCTCTGAATGTGTTAGCGTTACAACTTTAATAAGTCTTGTTTTCAGCCTGCTTTACTCTATGTTTTCTGTGTCTTCCTCTAGTAACTTCTACAAACCACCCTATTGCTCAATGCTTTGGTATAGGTTCACTCTGTGTGGAGTTCATCAGAAGAGGTAAGAAGATGAAGATTACCTGTAATATGGTTTCTTCGTAGGATGATGAACTCCACACACCTATATCACACCCTCCTTTCCCCTCTTTACTGTTCTTATTTTCAAAATTTGGACAATGATTGGTGGTGACGTGGGCTTTTATGGAGGAAGTGACATGGGCTTTGGTGCAGAGAAAGATTATATCAATGATCTCTGGGTAAGAGATCAGTTTATTCCTCCTGACCAAGCAACATGGAGACCAGGTGTTCGCACTGTGTGGAGTTCATCATCCTATATGGAAGAAATCGTATTCCAGGTTATCTTTGTCTTCTGTTGAATTGTTCTGACTGTGGTTTTGTTGACGACGCAACAGTTTTCTGTAGATTCTACATGACGAAGGACGTTAGTCATCAGTGTTATTAGTTATTAGCAGGTGGAGGTTGAATTTATGAAGGCTGTTTTCTTGACGTGGTATCTCTGTAAACAGGCAGTCCTGATCTGGTCCCTGGTGACCTTCACCTCGCCCTCATATGGGACAGTGCAGTACCCGACCTGGGGGGTGGCCATGGGCTGGTGCATGATTGCCTTCATACTGGTCTGGATTCCCATCGTTGCTGTTGTTAAGATTGTCAAAGCTGAAGGCAACTTGTGCCAGGTAAGTTCTTTAACATGTTTCAGTTTTGGGGATGTATGTTTACTGGCATATTTCAATTATGGTTTATGTAGTCATACAGAAAGAAAAAAAAACATGCCTAATGTCTTTCTCAATGTCTTCAAGCTTCGTATTAGCACCAGCTATATTATCACTTCTTTTGTTCATATTTTATACTTCATTGTGGACTATGCTGTAGATCTCAGAAGTTGACAGCCACTCAAATGCCCCCAAACAGACCATGTGGCCTACAACAAAGGTACCAGGATGCAGCAGCTGATGTGTAGGACATTATTTGAAATATTTGCATAATCAAAAAAAAAAAAAGTAGTGAAAAATAAAAACAGTTGGTATTAAAATTGCAGTATTCAATTTATGTAAATGCTACATAATAGCCGGGTTTGTGTGCTACAAATAAGTATTTCATTGGTATGCAATTACCCATCTATAGAATTTCAGTTCCCAGCAATAGATACTGTATGCAACAATGAAATGTAATCATATGAAAATGACAAGATATCAGTATTATTCCTGCCCTAGCCCAGTGTTGGGCACGTCACTGAAAAAAAAAGTCACGTTACTTAACGTAATATACACAAATGAATTTTTCAGATACATGTGTGTGTATGTATGCATATATATATATATATATATATATATATATATATATATATATATATATATATATATATATATATATATATATATATATGTATTGTAGCCGATACCTCTGTACAAAAGAGCCGGCTCCATTGCAAGGAGCGTATATCGGGCTTATGTCTTTGTGTGTGATTACCTCACCTACCAGCCCTGCTGATGCCTTCCCCTATATATACATACATCAAATACACTTTAGTGTTTTTTCGTATCCATGCAATTTGAGTTCTTCAAAGCATAAATTGTCCAACTGTTTCAAACATTTTGTTTATAAATCTAAATAGTCCTTGTTGTATTGCATCAAAAGGAGCTTAGGTTACTGAAGAAGCTGTTTATTTACCTGTCGGGACCTCTGATATGACTTCATTAAGCTCCCAATGAAAGCTGTTGTGTTCAGGATATCTATATGTTAAAGGAATACAGCAGTTATGTCTTTAAGGACTGCTGTAAGACGAGTTGCTATTGTTTCCAGTTTGATGGCATGTCATGCTGACTGAAAATACAATAAAGACCACACATTTACAGTTACAACTGAACTGAAACTAACCCTGCCCTAACCCTAAAAAAAAAATAAAAGACCAACAATGTAGGTGTACAACAGTGACAAGGTAACGAGACAAGCTCTTATTTTTTGCAACTAATTGTCCTGGATGGCTTGAGTGGTGCGTGTGGGTGGTGATGTCAGGTCCAGGAAGCAGTACAAAAAACAAAGGTAGCTGCGGGAAAAACTGCGCTGCTGCGCATGTATTTATTAAAGAAGTTAAACACAACACAAACACTGACACTAAAGCAAAGGGCACATTGGCCAAAGAAAAAAAACACGAACAATAACAATTATTTCTCCCATGAATACCTTGTTCTCTGGCTGGTAGCATTCGCTCTTACTCCTTAATTCTCTCCTAAACTCTGGGTGGGTCTTTTATACTGTGGCTGGAGCCTTAATTACCCATGAAATAATTACCTTATTAAGGCTTCAGCCACATTCCCACAAGCTATTTAGATTCATCCCCATCCATGCCAGCTACACTTTACGAGACCGGCTTTTCACTGGTCTCAAACAATAAATAACAAAGTCGGACGGCTTTCATCCGTCCACACACAAACACTATATATATATATATATATATATATATATATATATATATATATATAATATAATATAAAAGGGGCAGGCACCTTGCCACACTCCCAGCTCCCAGCTCCCATTAAAATTTGTACGCGTTACATTACCTTG
This sequence comes from Acipenser ruthenus, assembly GCF_902713425.1. Taxonomy (NCBI): domain Eukaryota; kingdom Metazoa; phylum Chordata; class Actinopteri; order Acipenseriformes; family Acipenseridae; genus Acipenser; species Acipenser ruthenus. Next base: position 19,708,410 of record NC_081204.1, read on the forward strand.
TTATTGACTAAAGTAATATTACAGTAATGCATTACTTAATTAACGTGTTACCCCAACTCTGCTGAATCCACAATGCTTTACAGTTGTCTTTTTGTCAAGTATTTGTTAGATCAGGAAACTACAAATATATGTTCAACATACCTATAGCATATTATGGCATGGCAGCTTGGTGGTCCAGGGGTTAAAGACAGGGTCTTGTTAGCAGGAAGCTCCAGGTTCAATCCCAGCTCAGCCTCTGACTCGCTGTGTGCGACCCTGAGCAAGTCACTTAACCTCCTTGTGCTCAGTTCTTCAGGTGAGACATAAAACATCCTATTGTGATGCATAGTTCACCCCCAAGTCACTTATATATAAGGATTTTTATATGGCAAATCTAATGCATTATGCTTGTCAGGCTTAAAACAACAGACTTTTGGTGTGCACCAAAGACATTTCTATTCCAAACATATGGCTTAGGACCCCACTGGTGTTTTGAGCTTCAAACAGCATTCTTCACACTTGAAACAATACAAAGATTGATTACGATCAACAGATGGTCATTTAAATCTACACGTCAGACTGGTTGTCTCCAAGAAAATATCCTTTTTTGAAATTGACTCCAATGTGGAGTAGCTATGCCCTCTTGTGGAAAATGGAAATAGAGCCAATGTGTATTAAATGTAATACAAGCCGTTGGCTTAAATGAGTGGACATGAGAGAGTTTGCTAAAGGGTGTAGAGGATTGCCATTGGCATTTGGAATACTTTAAGCATAGAAAGGTCATTTTCTAAAAGCAGCTTGATGCACAAGCATTCAAAAAGGTCTTGCAATGACATATCACGACAGATTGTAAATATAAATACATTTTAAATAAGATAAAATGAGAAATAAATTATATACAAACTTAAACAAGATCTAACACAATTTACATAGATGTGAGTAATTACTTCAATAAAATGAATCTGAAATTTATAAGAGACTATGAGATGACGGAAAAAGACATTTTATCCAAAATTCGATATGAAGCATTGTAAAACAATGAAGGGTGTCATTGCACTATGACAAGATAGTTAGCCCTCTTTCTGGGAGGAATCTCCCTGTGATATCAATTGATTGGTAGTTACCTGGAATACACATCTATTTTGAACCTCTATAAACACTCAAGCACAAGGTTGGGAGTAGACTCTCTGATCAAATCATCAACTCAACACCAAACCTGCTTCCTGTTCCATCTCAACTTTTCTTCAATTTTCTTTTCTGCAACGCTGACTTTTTAAATACACTCATAACGAGTTCATAAATATATAATTCATAGATCTTTGATAAGTGCCTAACTGGTAATAATATTTGCAATGTATTAAACTATTAAAATGAATAGAATGTTATGGATTTATTTGAAGACTACTGATACTTTGAAAATTATTTTGAACTCTTAATTTTATTTGGAACTATTAATTTTTGTAAACATTTTTAGAACCTTTTATATTTCTTAATACCAGATTCTGCCAAGTAAATGCACAGGGGGTGTAAAGTTGTCGTTAATGCAGGGGGGGGGGGGTTGACTCAGAGAGGGGCAAAATTACAGGCATTAGGAAGATAGATTATGTTTACAATTGGACATGCTTAAAATTCAAAGGTAGAGTACAGCACACAGTCACGCTAAAGAATCAAGAAGTGCAGTCAACATATTTATTGACTGGCGAAGTCAAATTAAAAGTTGATGCAGTATGTCCATTGTTTTGTCATTTCAAATATTTTCACAAAGTAAACATTAAACTTTAAAGCTATAGTGTGCAGTGCAAAACCACATCATGAAGAACATTAGGTTATTATCATATCCCTGTTTCCCTGAAATAGAAATATGACTATTACAGTATGGGTATTTACCTCCTAAAGACCCGAAACCTGAATAAGATATACCAAAGCTGCTCTCTGAGCCAGTGACGCAGTCATGGCTCTGCCCCCGAGGGAACAAGAGGACTGCGCTCACAGATCTCATCATCATTTTAACTTCTAGACTTTTGTCATCATGGACCCAGCGACCTTGAAGGTTATTGGATACATTTCTATTGCAGGGAACCAGGGTTATGATAATAACAAGGGATCCTAGTTTTCCGCAATAAAATGAAATTCTCCAATAAAAAAAAATAAGTCTGCTTTATTCCGTGAGTAAAGTAAAAGGCTAAAAATTAATTTGCCCTGCCACATAAGACACACAAACAGTACTACTGTTAACACAGGGAGTATTTATTGTTGTTCTTGTTACACTTTATTCTTGAACTGTAACCTTGTATTACAGTGTAACACGTGTAAGTCGCTTTGGATAAATGCGTCTGCTTAATAAGTAAATAAAATTAAAATTGTTACACTTTCAAATTATAATCAAGTTACAAGCTTACCAGTGCCATTAATCAATAAAACAAACAAACATCCTTTTTTTTTACTTCAAATATTACAAATAGTTCCCTGTTGTGTATGTGTATATATATATATATATATATATATATACAGACGTGCTCAAATTTGTTGGTACCCCTCCACAAAAAACGAAGAATGCACAATTTTCTCTGAAATAACTTGAAACTGACAAAAGTAATTGGCATCCACCATTGTTTATTCCATATTTAATAGAAATCAGACTTTGCTTTTGATTTTTTATTCAACATAATATTGTAAATAAGAAAACAAATGAAAATGGCATGGACAAAAATGATGGGACCGCTAACCTAATATTTTGTTGCACAACCTTTAGAGGCAATCACTGCAATCAAACATTTTCTGTAACTCTCAATGAGACTTGTTAACAGGTAGTTTGGCCCACTCTTCCTGAGCAAACTGCTCCAGCTGTCTCAGGTTTGATGGGTGCCTTCTCCAGACTGCAAGTTTTCAGCTCTTTCCATAGATGTTCGATAGGATTCAGATCAGGACTCATAGAAGGCCACTTCAGAATAGTCCAATGTTTTGTTCTTATCCATTCTTGGGTGCTTTTAGCTGTGTCATTATCCTGTTTGGAGGACCTATGACCTGCGACTGAGACAGAGCTTTCTGACACTGGGCAGTACGTTTCGCTCCAGAATGCCTTGATAGTCTTGAGATTTCATTGTGCGGGGCACAGATTCAAGGCACCCTGTGCCAAGCGCAGCAAAGCAGCCCCAAAACATAACCAAGCCTCCTCCATGTTTCACTGTAGGTATGGTGTTCTTTTCTTTGAAAGCTTCATTTTTTCGTCTGTGAACATAGAGCTGATGTGACTTGCCAAAAAGCTCCAGTTTTGAGCACATTCTCCCAGAAGGATTGTGGCTTGTCAATATGCATTTTAGCAAATTCCAGTCTGGCTTTTTTTTATGTTTTTCTGTCAAAAGTGGAGTCCTCCTGGGTCTTCTTCCATGGAGCCCACTTTCGCTCAAAAAGCGACGGATGGTGCGATCAGAAACTGACGTATCTTCACCTTGGAGTTCAGCTTGTATCTCTTTGGCAGTTATCCTTGGTTCTTTTTCTACCATTCGCACTATCCTTCTGTTCAATCTGGGGTCGATTTTCCTCTTGCGGCCACGCCCAGGGAGGTTGGCTACAGTTCCATGGACCTTAAACTTCTCCTCAGACAACTTTCTCCTTTGCTTTCTCTGGTCCATGTTCAGTGTGGTGCACACAATGATACCAAACAGCACAGTGACTACTTTTCTCCATTTAAATAGGCTGAATGACTGATTACAAGATTGGAGACATGTGTCATACTAATTAAAGAAACTAATTAGTTTGAAATATCACTATAATCCAATTATTTATTATCTTTTCTAAGGGGTACCAACAAATGTGTCCAGGTCATTTTAGAATATCTTTGTAGAATAAGCAATAATTCATCTCTTTTCACCGCTTCTTTGCTTTATTCTGTGACATACCAAATGCATGCAAGTATACATGATAAAATAGCTTTTAATTTCATCACTTTTCAGGAGGAATGAAGCATTATTTCAATGAGCTGTAAGGGTACCAACAAATTTGAGCACGTCTGTATATATATATATATATATATATATATATATATTATATTCATGTTAGTTCAACTCAGAGTTAGTATTCGTCATCCAGATGGCTATTGTTAAAATAGAGCTACAGCCAGCTACAATTGGTCTGACTTTGGAATGGCACCACCTCCCTTACCGTGCTTGCTCATCTCATACTCTTGGACGATCCACTTTGTGTAGAGGAACGATGGCTTTTACACACATTTTGACAAAACAGTTTCACGCTGTTCTTTGGCAGTGTAAGACTCTGAAATGATCCAAACACAGCGGTCTGTTTCAGTGTTTTCGATGCCCCTGCTGTTTCGGCCTCGTCTTGTTTATGTGCCCTTTCATTCAATGTATGTTTGGCGCTTCCCATGTGTTCTACAATGGTCTGCCTACGAGTGTAATCTACAGCCTTGCTGCATGAAGTACAAAACAGCAGTTTACCATCAACATGAAATTCATCCTTCCTAAACTCGTTGACCCGATCTTTAGGGGTGATTTTTATTGTTTTAGGCATCTTTGAACAGCTCTGGATACTGAGTGAAGTAAACTGAAGCCTCATTCAACACTGAACTTGAATACCAGAAGCAGTTTTATCAGACAGTTATGTTTTACGTACATTTAAAGCAAAGTTGCCTGTGTTAATGTTTATATATGATTCATGTATTGATTTGGTTATTATCAAACAAACAAAAAAACCTTGCATGTTTTTTGCCCCTCCCCAAGTGTAAAACCAAAAAATCACCGATAACATAGAAAATCTGTGTTTTTCCATGTTATTCCACAACAAACAGATTCCTTGGATCCCTGATAATAACCTAACTTTCCCTTTCAAGTATGAAATGTAACCATTACTGTATGGGTGAGTGTACCAAAGCCATCGCAGGGGACAATATTGCAGAACGACTGGAATGCTACAAGGCTAAGCCATTAGGAACCCAAATAACAAATTGAGAGAGAAACTCACCTCTGTCTGTGTTGAAAGGGTTTACTGGGATGCAGCCCTTATCACTCTTGTTCCAAAAGCAAGGTTTTGAGGATCCACGACATTAAGTCTGCAGAAGTAGTAAAGGTATGGGGAGTAGCCCACACCGCTGCACTACAAATGTCCTTGACAGATGCACCCTGGAATAAAGCCCATGAAGTTGCCATGCCCTTGGTGGAGTGGGCAGTGAGCTTTTCTGGATGGTGCGAGTTGGCCAGCTCATAGGCAGTCCTGAACGTGTCTGCTATCCACTTGGACAGCTGCTGCTTAGACAGGGCTTGACCATGGGACTTCGCTCCATAACAGACAAAAAATTGTTTGGACTCTCTCCAACATTTCGTCCTGTCAATGTAGTACGTCAGGTCCCGCACTGGGCAGTGTGTCTGGAGCTGTCACTCTCTGTCAGACTGGAAAGGACACCTTGACCTAGTCCTGCCTGATTTTCTACAGACACAGCGGGAGCAGGACGTGCGGTGGGAAGACATATAACAGTTGCCTCGGCCACTGGTGTGCCAAGGCATCTATGCCAGCAGGTCCCTGTCTCCTATTATGGAGAATCAGAGGTGACAGTAGGTTGATTCCTGGGAGGCAAAGAGATCTATCTATGGAAGGGTCTAGGAAGCTGCTGCCATCAAGCCCAGAAGTTTCTGGAATATCACTACAGTGAGCGCTCTGTTGAACTGAAAGAGCTCCATACAGGTGGCTATTCTCTGCACTTGCCGTCTGACAGAGTGGACAGCATGGCCCTGGAGTCCAAGCACACTCCTAGATAGGAGGCTGTCTGAGAAGACGTGAGTTGGCTCTTCGCATGATTCACCGTAAGGCCCAACCGTTGAAGCTGTGCTCGAGACTGGGCACAAATGAGCAGCTCATCCAACTGTTGTGGTTCTCAGAAAGGGATCTCAGCAAATGGCACTGGTACGTTACCAGGATGCTATTCTAATTGCCAAGCCATGCAACGAACACACTAGATGAATAGGCGTGCTTGAGGATCCCCTCAGAGAACCGCCACTAGTTGTTGAGGCAGGTAGCGTCCTTGGACAGTAGAGCTAAATTAGGTTTCTGGACCAAGGCGGCAATAGAAGCCTCCAACAGCGGAAATTGGGCCAGGCCCAGCTTCTCCGCATCATGTACCCTATATAAGGCGTCCATCGACTGGGAAACAACAGGAGCTGTAGCCGGGTGATCCCAGGAAGAAAATCTCAAATAGAAAATGTGGGTGCACTGGGGGGAGGGGTGGAAGATGGTAGGCACATTATCAAAGATGGACTGCCTTGTTTAGTCTTCTGTAGGCTAGAGCCCTCTTGATCAGTGGCAGAAGCTCTGACTGTTCGCCCATCTCAGATAGAGGTGGCGATGGACAGTATGACCTCCTGTGGCTAATCTGTGCTCGTAGCCCCCTGGGGCCCCAAGGCAGCGCTGAACGTTACCGCAGTAATTCTGTGAGTACAGTTCCTTGGTGGGAAAGAGCTGCCCAGAGCCCTGGGGTGGGGATGCAGCCACAGAGGGTGATGGGGAAGAGCGCTGAGCAGGAGTAATGGACACAGTGCACTCCGTAGAGCTGCGGGATAGCCGCTTCTCAAGTGTGCGCTTGGAGAAAGGTGCAATAAACTCGCAGAAGCTGCAATTTAGCCAGTGCCTTCTTAGTGTGCTCTGGCCCCAGACAAGAAGAACATCTGCCATGCTTGTCCTCAATAGGCAGACTGGCCTTGTATGTGTCACAGGGATAAAACCCTGGCATGATGCAAATAGTGCAGTATACAGATACAGTTGTACAGTTGATGCCTCAATCTGCTTATACAGTAGATATCGACCCGAGTGGGACCGGTTTGGTGTTTTTAGCACCGTGTAGGGCGGTCGGTACTGTTTTGGTGACTGTAGCACCAGGTCTGTAGCACGTCGGAACTGGGACAAGTCAGTGACTTTAGCACCGAGTTGGTACCGAGTCGGTTTGGTACGGTACCTTGTCAGAACTAGGACGGCACCAGGTTGGTTCATTGCCGGTTTGTTGACTTTAGCGCCGGGTCGGTACGATTACGGCACCGGGTCGGTCCGGGACAGCACCGAGACCGGTACGGTTTACTTTCAGTTAAAACTTGGGGGGGATTGTTCAAAACAGGGCGTTGACTCGGCACAATCCTTTATATAAAAAAGCTGTCTGTTTACGCACTTGTGAAGTACTTTTGAATAAACCTGGAATTATAAGTACAAATATATTTTTTGTGTTTGTATTAAGAACTTTAACTAGATCCAGAGAGTATAATTAAGATATCGTTTTAGCATTTATGTTAAGAACTTCTGAATTCAGCTAATGTATTAATTATATATATATATATATATATATATATATATATATATATATATATATATATATATATATATACATAATTTGAGATATTAATGTGGTCTTCCTAAACTCATTTAAAATTATTACCACAGTCTAACGGTGGACACACACAGGCAGTCCTATTGCATATCTATTGACTATATATTAACATGGAACTGAACTTTAAATAAAAAAAAAAAATGGAATAATTATATATTTGTTAAATACTAAGCAAAATAAATTGTTACCAGTGTTTCTTATTAAATGCAAACTTTTTAGAAGAAAATCTTTGTATATGTGAATGCAGCTGTTTTTGTAACTGTGTCCCTCTTCTCCGGTCCGAGCAGCGCATCAGGAAGGTGTGCTCCCCAACCCCTGACTGGGGTCCCTACCTGGAGTGCCACAGGGGCGACCGATACAGCCAGCAGCAGAGTACTCCCCCCGGGAACAAACAAACCCATTTATCTTTGGTGTACGTTACTGATTTTGATACTGGGCTATGAGTACAATACCCAAATCCAACAGATCATTAAAGTCAGATATTCCACGCCATCAGTGCAAGTGTATGTGAAGTCCCATTTTAAACCAAGGCATTTGAGGATTCTGTCAGGCTGTGAGTTAAAAGACAGTTCTCAGGTTCCTGCTCTGACAATTGGATTGATAACTTTCCTTATGGAATGAACATATATTTAAATGTATTGAGAAATATAATGCAGTATATTACAACATGAAATAGACAATCTATTTAAATATATTGAGAAATATAATGCAGTATATTACAACATGTATTAGACAATCTATGCCAATATATTTCAATATATTTTCGTTCCATAAGGATTGACATGTGAAACTGATAAAAAAAAAATGATATAGTTATATAATAGTAAAACTGCTGAAATAAAGTTGTTTTAAATAAGTGTTTCTGTTTTCTTTAGAGCCATATTAACATAGGTTTTTTTGTTTTGTTTGTTTGTTTTTTACATTTATAACAAAATACAGTAAATCTCCTGGAGCCTGATTAAATGCACTTTTTAGCTGTAAAAAAGTTAATGGGATAAATAAATCTATTAAAAATTGCAATGTTTACAGGAGACTATGCCCACAGAGAGAGTAGAAGACCTAGAACAGAGCACTGTGAGCATCAAAACCAAAATCTGCTCATTCCACTTTGACCCCTATAAAAGAGTTTACTGTGGTGTGGTAAAACTACACTGTAAAGCACAAAGAGTTTGAAACAGTACAGTACAGAGGAGCATGGTACTAAATGCACAGAGAAAAGGATGGTAAACTGCAGATGTATTGAGCACACTAACCATGTGTGACACGATGGCTCGTGTGGTGACGTCAGGCCAGGTAGAAACACACAGTACTATCATTGTAAATAATAAATTAACCAAATAAAAGATTTTAACAAACGGGAAACAAAAACACTAAACACAAACAAAACGGCACGGTGGTCAAAACAAACAGACTAACACACAGACACGGAACACAACAAGTATTGTGCTAGCCTAAACTAGCATGCGTAGCAATTGTTATCGCTTAGATTTAGTTTTACTTCTCCTCGCGACTCACGTCGCACCAACACACTGAACACACCAACCCTGTATCACCTGTGATCACCGTATTTATACATCTGTGGCTGGAGCCTTAATTAATCATTTAATCACTTATTCAGTTCCTGGCTCCAGCCATATTCCCAAATGTGATTTTAACTTCCTCCCTGTCACCCATTATTCCACACACACAGACATCCCTGTGCTCACATACCAATATACCTTTTTAATCTGCACGTGAAGTGATTGTGCAATCCTTGTACAACTCTTAATTTAAAATCATCCGTGCTACATACACACCACATAAAACAACACAAAATACGCACAAGGCGGGGTCACCCCGCCACACCATGGGAAACTTCAAAGCATATTTTCAAATGGTAATGCATTATTCTGTTATAACTTTTGTTTTAATATTAGAAAACTGTAGTGATTTCAGGAGCCAGCACTGACTGTGAATAAAACTAAATAATTATTATTACTTATATTACAGTGTGTAAAAACACGGGTTTACTCCTAAGTTTTGTTATTATTATATTATTATTTATTTCTTAGCAGACGCTGTTATCCAGGGCAATTTGCAATTGTTACAAAATATCACTGTATAAAGTATCACATTACAAAATATCACATTACAGATAAGAGCAGTTATAAAATACAGTAAAATCAGTAGAAAATCAGAACAAATTCAAATAAGAGCAAAATAAAGAATACAGTAAATAATTTCCTTTAAGAGCGAGTTCGACTAAGAGCAGTTAACTTATAGTAAAAATGTTTGCTCATACAAGTAATGTCCATTAAGAGCATGTAATAAGTGGATGAGAATTATTTCAAATAACAGCAATTACAAAACAACGTGGATACGGATACCTCTAAGAGTAAAATCAAGTACCAGATGTTTTTAGTTTTAGTGATGGAACTGGAGCCATACCGTTTTCTCAACAGGTTATTGTTTTACGGAATACGCCTTGCCATGGGGTATCGCTTCCAGCTGTCGTTTTTCAGGATGCAATAAAATGGGTGATTCAGCACATTCCTAATGCTAGTAATACAAGTGATGATATGCTTTGAAGGGACCGAGTGAGGCTCTGCTCAGGCACGTGAAGGTCTCTCAGCTGGTGCATGAAGTTTTGGGACTCGAAGCCCATCATTATTAGAAGGAAGTAATAAAACCTCTGTTTGCCATCTGCATACTGCAGCACCAGACTGCTGAGCCCAATAACAGCATACAGAGACTGGAGCAGGAGACCTTGGATACAAACGGATACTACTGGGTGAAGAAAACTTAAACCATGCAAGGATTGCCAGACTCAAAGTCTCAGGGACTGGTGGTTATTCAACAAGGATGAGGAGACTAAGCGAGACTCGAAGGCAGTCTTTACAGACCCTTAACAGAGCAGTCTGGCAAGGAGATTCAGTGCAGGAGAGAAACGACAATTTCAACACTAAATCATAAAATGTGTAAAAATAAATAGTAGGCAAATGTTTCAACAAGTGCCCTTTTCAGTGTGTTATGTATAAGGTATGCAGTATAAGTTCCCTTTTCAGTGTGTTATGTATAGGGTATGCAGTATAAGTGCCCTTTTCAGTGTGTTATGTATAGGGTATGCAGTATAAGTGCCCTTATCAGTGTGTGATGTATAGGGTATGCAGTATATGCTACTGCACTGGTACTCATATGGATAAGCAGTGTGTTACCACCATGGTACTGTGCTCTCAATGGCCCATGCCTTGTGCTACAGCACTCTAACTGCATTACTGCAGCAGTACCCATATACTGTCATTGCACTGCAATTCAAGACGTAGTTGGTAAAGATATTGACAAACATGAACTGCAGAAGTTTGTTTTTTACAAAATAATACAGCTTTAATGTGACAAGAAAAAATAAATAAATATCTTGTTGTACAGTATGTTCTCAGATGCCAAATGTCTATTTGTTATTTGAATACAAATACACAAATGAAAGTTGTTTATTTTTTATATATATATTTTGAATTATATATAAAAAATATAATTCTTTAAAAGCAGCACAATAATATATATATTTTGTATAATTCTTTAGAGTTTATATTGTGTTACTTTTAAAAATATTGTATGCAATCAAAAATATCCTTACAAATATTATATTGTACATATTCTGTATTATTCCAAGTGAGTTATAAAAAGCTATGTATAAGTCCTTTGGGTATAATATCTCATCAGTTATTAATAAATAAAAACTGGGACCCATCTGTTGTATAGGGACTGCTGAACAACATCAGCCTCCTTACTGTACTTACTAAGACATTCATCAGTATAACCCAGTATTAAATGTTACTTAAAAGGTGTAGTAACAATTAGTAAGGGATTGTTACTAGTGCTAGCTGCACATTAAGACCAGTCGATTCTGACTGGGATGCATAACACAGTACAGAGATCCATTCTCCATTCACTGGCAGCATGGCTGAAGACTGGAGGACCCTTCCATTAGGGTCCCTTTGTCCCCTCCTTGACGTCACTGAGCTTCCTGGAGAAGGAGCTGAGCCTCGTGCTGGTCGAGCCCCTCTTACTGAAGATGTGAGGGAGCCTTCTCTCTGACAGGCGGCTAAACTGTTCCCTGAAATGAATGCCCACAAAGCAGTACAGGAAAGGGTTAATGGTGCTGTTGGCAAAAGCAATGCAGAGCGTAAAAGGCACTGCAGTGTCTATCATTGCTTTCACCCCACAGCTCTGGATCAAGTTCAGTCTGGTCAGGACATCCAGGAAGGTGATAATGTGGAAGGGACACCAACAGAAGAAAAATGCCAGCATCACGGCCACAACCATCCTCAAGGCTCGGTCTCGATTTGGGGTGTTTTTGTCCAGTCCTGTTGCCCCCAGTAAGTGCTTCCCAATACCGATGCAACAGCTGGCAATCACTGTGAACGGGACCAGGAAGCCCAGTATGTTCTTCATTAGGGCCATGGCCACAAACCAACTTTCACGGGGGTTTGGGAAATCCATAACGCATGCCATGACCCCGAGCTCTGGGATGTTGTACGTGTTTCTGAAACACATGGTGGGCAGAGTGGAGAGGCAAGCCAACGTCCACACCAGGAAGGTAACTGACTGAGCCTGGCAAAGACTCCTGCGCCTCTGAGACCGGAAAGGGTAGACGATGGCCAGGTACCTGTCCACGCTCATGCAGGTGATGAAAAATATGCTGGCGTATAAATTGATGCACAGCAAGGAGCCGCAAATCTTGCACATTACAGCCCCAAAAATCCAGTTATAGCCAAAGGCATAGTAGACGGCCCAAAGCGGGAGGCTGGTCAAGAAGAGGAGGTCAGAGATGGCTAAGTTCAGGATATAAGTGCTGGCCACTGTTTTACATCCCATTTGTAGACACAGCACTGCCACAACCACACTGTTTCCAATGAACCCCAAAATAAATATGATGCTGTATATCGCTGGGATGAGCTCAGACTGGTAATCTGAGAGTGAGACAGAGGGGCATGATGGCACTGGCAGCGTCCAGTTCAGGGATCCGTTGGCAGATGAGAAGTTGGTCCCCTCTGTTGTGAAGGGGAGGGAGTTGTTAAGCATAGCGGTCATTTCCAGTGATTAAATCCACACAGGGTTGCATCTCTTTGTAAACTGGCATTCCTGTAAAACAGAAAATGATATCAGAATTATAGTGCGAGAAACAATTCAAACTACACTTCCAATACTGTAGGGGTTCAGTGCCTAAATTAAAAATAGTCTCATTGTATCACTTTTAATACAGGACATTATTAACAACTGTTTAAGGAAAGCTGTTTTAATAAAACATATAGGTTTAATAAAACATGTGTTTGTATCGTTCACATGGAAAAACAATCAAAACATACTAAGAGAAAATGTTTTTCCTCTGCCAGAGTTTGCAGCTGTTTCAAATATTTGCATTCAAACTAGTTTTACTTTCTGTATCTGTCATATAAGACGAAATAAATAGTTTTTGTTATGGACAAAAACTCAATCTGAACAAGCTGCTTACTTGTAGTAGTGCAATCGGCACCCAATTTCGTATTGAATTATCGTATAGGCATTTATCAACGTTAATCCATGCATTGATGTTTTATTTTTCAAAATAAAGAACACAAATTCATTTTTTTAAACAGAAGATACAATAAATAAGACAGTGTTGTGCATAACAGTTAAACAAAAAGACACAAATTACATTGTGGTTACTGTTACACTGTGAGAGACAGGGCTCTGAGGAGACCCCCTGGTTACTGTTACACTGTGAGAGACGGGACTCTGAGCAGACCCCCTGGTTACTGTTACACTGTGAGAGATGGGGCTCTGAGCAGACCTCCTGGTTACTGTTACACTGTGAGAGACGGGGCTCTGAGGAGACCCCCTGGTTACTGTTACACTGTGAGAGACGGGACTCTGAGCAGACCCCCTGGTTACTGTTACACTGTGAGAGACAGGGCTCTGAGGAGACCCCCTGGTTACTGTTACACTGTGAGAGATGGGGCTCTGAGGAGACCCCCTGGTTACTATTACACTGTGAGAGACAGGGCTCTGAGGAGACCCCCTGGTTACTGTTACACTGCGAGAGACGGGGCTCTGAGCAGACCCCCTGGTTACTGTTACACTGTGAGAGATGGGACTCTGAGGAGACCCCCTAGTTACTGCTACACTGTGAGAGATGGGGCTGCACGCAGCATTTGCACTCAATTCAAGATAAAAACTAATTAGAAGTTGACTCTTGTTTCTGAATGTCTCCAAGACCCAAACATGCCAGGGAAAGCTGGATATTGAGTGAGATCCCAGCGTTCCTATTAATGCGCATTGTGAGTGCACACCGGTGTAAAACAGTGACACAGATACATCCGACTTCTTTTTTAAATTTGTAATTCTTCTTTTTATTGTTTACATTTTTCAAAATCTAAGACACGTGTAGCAGAACTACAAAAGAAATGTAGTTATAGTGGTAAAACATCTGGACAAGAAGTCATTGTCAATGTCTTTTCAGTTTTAATATAAACTGTGTGTGAAAAGAAACATGTATAGCTTCGGTTAAAAAAGTTTACACAACATATATTAATATAATGCTATCATGGTACTATTAAAATCATCGCTATCTTGTAAAAACCGATAAAGCATGATAAAGCACATGAAGTAGGAAAGCATGTTAATCTGCTAAAGTACTATGCAAGTTTATTATGCTAAACACACACACACACACACACACACACACACACACACACACACACACACACACACACACACACACACACACACACACTAGAGGTCGGCACGGGTAGAAAATCCAGAACCGGGTACCCGCCATGAAAAATGCCAGGATACCCAGTTCTTTTTCAGGTAATGATTACAAAAAAACAATCACATATATTAATGTTTTCAGTGCATGATACATATTTAAATACTATATAGTACAGATACATTTTGTACCTTTATATCTGTAGACTTGCGTAACCTTTATCAGTACTGGAAACATTGAAATAACAATAATAATAATAATAATAATAATAATAATAATAATAATAATAATAATAATAATAATAATAATAATAATAATCATCTCAGTTTGAATACAGTTATTTATGTTAAATGCGCTTCATGCTGCAGGATGCTTTGTACATCTGTTGTTAACACGGCATCCAAGCAAAGCAGCATTATGTGGAATTTCTTTACCAAAGCAGAAGAAAAAGGAATTTGCAAACTCTGCCAAGGAAATATTTCATTCAGGAGGAAGCACTAGCACACTTACATAACATGCTCCACAAATATTTTTTATTTAACCCAAAACAAAATAGGTGAGCGTTTCTTAAGTGTGTGAGTAATGTTTTTCTCATGCTGATTTCATTTTGTACTTTGCACCTTACGCATTTTGGAGTGCGTCTGCTTTTTCTTAGTTAAACTACTTCATTAAAATAAAAAATAGAAATTTCAGTCTGTTTTCTGGGGTACGCTGCTCACAATACTTTATTTATTTGTTTATTTATTTTTAAATAAAGGCTACTTATTTTATCTTTTTGGTAAGAAACTATATCTGCGCAATAACTGTAGATAAAGCATTCCATATTGAAATTATTATTATTAATGGATATCACTGACATAAACCCAACAGGATGTTGTTTTGTTTCCGATTTAGTTCCTGAGAAAAATAGTCACTGCAGTTATTATTATTGAGTGTGCTTGCCACTCGCTGTGTGTTATTGTTTTCTGTAAAACCTTGATATCCTGTCAGTTAAGAAAAGGCTGAATGCAAAGCTAGTTTAACACTGTCTTTATTATGCCGGCCAGAGACCAGCTCTTACAACTGCATGGTCATGTTTTCTACCTTTTCTTTAAATTCTCAAATTAATAAAATCGATACCCAGTTAGTAAAAAGAGACCCGTATGGGGACATAAACAATTAAAGTCATTAGCTGAGTCAATTTAAGATTAAGATTGTGCTAAATGCAATCGGTGAACACTTTTCTTCAAGAGTAAAAGCCATGCCAGTTGTCTGAGTCCCAGCTGGATTGGATTGATAGGTAACAGGCTTACCTTCTAGTTAAGTCCGCTGAGATGTGCTTTCTTGCTTGTTGTTCAAGGCTAAATGAAGTCCAGGACTGGATGTCTGTCTTATATTTACTCCCATATCCACAGGGACACAGCATTGAACAGAAACTCCACGCTGGCCTCTTGAACATTTGCCAAAGTTTTGTGCAAGAGATCCATCGTTTTGACTCCTCCTTGTGGCTCTTAATTGACTGGAGTTCAGATGTCAAAAATAGCAAAGAGAGTCTGAGTGGAATTAATTTAAGATTTTGTAAATCACTTTGGTTTCCTAAGGCTTGTTTAAAATTAACTTTTTGGGGGGAAACGGAACTCTGTATTGCTAATACATTTCAAATGACGACTGGCTTAACAATATTACATTATTCCTTTAAAGGTTTACCATAGTAAAAGCATAGCAAAGTGAAATAAAGCACAGTGTAAGCATGGTAAAGCATATGTAAGCCTTATAAAGACCAGAGGGGGGTGGTAAAGAATAATAATAAACATGGCAAACCAAGGTAAACTATGGTAAATGCATGGCATAGCCATGGTAAAACTGCAAACATATCATGCAAAACAATGGGGTAAACTTTTACAAAGGATTCTCTAATATTTTATTTTTTTTTTTTTAAAGCAAGCACCTGTTTTAAACAAAAGGCACAGCTCATGTGGAGCACTGCCACTTAACTCTAATCCCTATTCAAAGCTCTAACCCTAACCCTAAACCTAATCCCTATTCAAAGCTCTAACCCTAACCCTAAATCTAATCACTATTCAAAGCTCTAACCCTAACCCTAAATCTAATCACTATTCAAAACTCTAACCCTAACCCTAATCCCTATTCAAAGCTCTAACCCTAACTCTAATCCCTATTCAAAGCTCTAACCCTAACCCTAAATCTAATCACCATTCAAAGCTCTAACCCTAACCCTAATCCCTATTCAAAACTCTAACCCTAACTCTAATCCCTATTCAAAGCTCTAACCCTAACCCTAATCCCTATTCAAAACTCTAACCCTAACCCTAATCCCTATTCAAAACTCTAACCCTAACTCTAGTCCCTATTCAAAGCTCTAACCCTAATCCCTATTCAAAACTCTAACCCTAACCCTAACCCTATTCGTTTCGAGTGGTACAGTCTGGCTGTATGGATCTCTATGTTGTTTTAATGATCCAGAATGATGTCAGCGCACATTCCCTCCACGATGATGTCAGTGCACAGACTGCGATTCCCTCCACAATTATGTCAGCACAGCGTGCCATTCCCTCCATGATGATGTCAGCGCACAGACTGCCATTCCCTCCACGATGATGTCAGCGCACAGAGTGCCATTCCCTCTACGATGATGCCAGTGCACAGAGTGCCATTCCCTCCACGATGATGTCAGCACACAGTGCCATCCCCTCCACGATGGCCAGGCATATCCACAATGGCACGCTGTCCCATGATGTTTCGGCCCCATCTGTGCCTTCTTGAGAAGTTCAAACCAGCCTCATCGATACAGATGTGTTGGTGGAGTGAAGCGGGCATCAAGCTCCAGAATGAACTGTGTACAATACAGAAAGATAATCAGATTTGTTGTGAAATAAAATTGCAAAGTGCTGCTCCCGAATCTACTAGGCGTATTACAGTGTTCTTATGGGCAGCTCTTCTTTCAATCAATTTATTTTTAAAAATAATAATTGAATATTGATATGTTAATGTAAGCTGCAAACTCTATAAATCCATGTAATATGTAACATAAAGTACTGCTATTCACACTTACCTATTCTCAGCTCGAAATGTACGAATTATAGTCAGTCTGTGCTGGTAAAAGACCTGGTCTGAGAGGTCTCCACTGAGCTGCTCTGACCATCAGTCCTTTCTTTCACACTACTGCTATGCCTTTACTGTGATACACGTTTATAAAGGCTACTCCATCAGAACTGTTGACATCTATGTTTTGTTTACATTCGCCACAGCTCCCCCTCCCCCTTCCTTCCTTGTTTGAAAACCATTTAGCAAGACTCCCCAAAAGAGCACCCAGCATGCCCTGTCACCGGTGAATTAAATTAGATTAAAATCAGACAATATCAAGAAATCAGTGTGTTTACAGAGCACCCAGCATGCCCTGTCACCATTGAATTAAATTAGATTAAAATCAGACAATATAAAAAAATCAGCGTGTTTAAAGGCTTGACTCGGATCAAGTTACATTATCATTCTGTAAGTCATTACTGAAGCATCTACCAAATACATTCATAATAATTAATGGCTAAACACGCCATTTTGAGTGGCTGTTACTGTCCCCCTGATTCTCAAAACATTTTCCGTTTATGAATATCAGTGAATGTCAGCGACTAGAAAGAACCCTGATTTGAGCCGTCACTGCCTGGGCTTTGACCGTGCTAGGAAGGTCAAAGAGACGCTACCGTAAAGGTCAGGCACCAAATCAATGCCTGAGGGTCAGGGTTTTATTGCGATCAGAAACTGGTAATCAGTATCTTTATTGTTATTATAAACATTTGAAATCACTAATTTACAGATGCACTCTTATGTTTTGCTTTCATTCCGTTTCACTTTTTGAAAGCTCTGGTAGAGGATGTGGATTGTGGATTGAGAAATGCAGAAATAGCTTTGGTGACTAAAACCGGAAAGAGTGAAAACTAAATAAGCTGATTGGCTAGGTGTGTTCTGAGGATTCATAATAGCTCTCATGTGATGGTATATTAGTGAGACTGAAGGTGCATTTGTTAGTTGTTTATGGTTATTGAAATATTGTGAGAAAAAGGTGGAAGACAATCTGGTATTATTTGACAATGAATTGTGTCATGAAAAATCACATAAAAGCAACACTGGCATTAAGAAAGTGAGCAATTGTGAAAAAAGAGGATCCGGTGTCTGTCCAGGTGGTGGGGGGTCGGGGTAGGTTCATCCTATGGAAAGTTTAGTTTTATAAAAATTGGAAATGAAAAGAAAGCAGCATGTCCTGGAAGACAGGAAACCTGGTAAAGGAAATGGTGTGCAATCCAGATGTTGAAGCTATTTCTGCATTTCTAAATCCACTGTCATTGGAATCATGGGAAAGTCAAGCTCCAGGGCCATTTGGTGCATATTTATAGATTCTGTGCAGTTTTCTCGAAAGCAGGGAGGGCATGTTTACTTTCGATTTATCATGCATGTTTTGTTTGTCTTTTGATAAACAAATAAATACTTTGAAATTAACTCGGGAGTCTTTGATGAGTTTGCTGGTTCTGATCTAAGTGCAGTTAAGTGCATTCTTTAATGTTTGTATAGTTCTTATGGCATTCCAGTACACTTTTTATAGATAACTGACGTGACAGGAGTAAAAAGGCTGACTATTTTTCTTTCTACTAAAACATAACAGATATCAGTCATTTCCGTATGAAATACAGTTGGGAATTGCTGGTTGCTTTAAATAAACAAACAGTAACATCCCTTTGGTGTTATTCTTTGCTTTATTATTTTAACCACTGGATCATTGTATAAAGAATGTGGAACATGGCAATAATCATATGTAATAAACTGTCAAGTATATCTGTTATACTATATTAGTACCAACTACACTTAGAAGTTTGTGTCTCCCCCAGAATGTTGTTTTTCAAAAAAAAGTGGCTGGTTTCACAGACTTGGATTAGCTTTAATCCAGGACTACCTAATGTTACCTTCAGTAAATTAGTCCAAGACTAGTGTCAATTGGAGGCTGTGAAACCAGCTGTTAATGTTAAACACACTGAACACTCTGTAGCAGCTACTTGTCAAAATTCAAAGTGAAAAGTGAACTTGTAGCATCCTTTCACAAGGAATTAAATCCAGTAGTTTAGTTTTTCTTGTGGGTGTGTTTGAAGTAATGAAGTACTGTAGCTCTGTACTTGTAACGTTGTCTTCGCTGGCGAGTCTGACACAACAAAGAGATACTCCTGACATTATTAGAGGTAGCCATGGAACACGTATACTGCAGCTGCTTCATGTCAAATGTAATCCGTGTGGCAAGCGCACAACAAACAGAAAACCCTTGTTGATTTCTGAACAACAACAGTGCATAAAGATTTGATTTTTACATGTATAACCTCCCTCTGCTGAAGGTAGTCTTTGGCTCAAAGGGTGAAGTGGTTCTGAAATATTAAGGAAACAGTAGGCCTTGTTTTCTTCCATATCTTTGGGGATGATGTAAGCAGATGTGTGTGTCCACAATATCATTTGTAAGTGTTGTATGATGCACTGCCATTATGGGTTCTGACCCCTATCTCTAAGATGAGGTTCAAATATCTATAACATTAGGTTATTATCATAACCCTGGTTCCCTGAAATAGAAATGTAATCATTACCGTATGAGTATTTACCTCCAAACAGACAGCTATTCTTTGCACTCTGCTGTCCGACAGAGTGGACAGCATGGCCCTGGAGTCCAAGCACACTCCTAGATAGGAGGCTGTCTGAGAAGGCGTGAGCTGGCTCTTCGCATGATTCCCCATAAGGCCCAACCGTTGAAGGTGGCCGGTGACAAGTTCCGTGTGGGCCTCTGCTTGTGCTGCAGACTGGGCTCAAATGAGCCAGTTATCCAGGTAATTGAGCACTTTGATGCCTTTGAGTTTCAGTGGGGCCAGGACAGCTTCCATGCACTTCGAGAAGGCACAGGGAGCTAGGGAGAGGCCGAATGGCAAGACACGGAACTTGTATGCTGTTCCCTGAAAGGCGAACCGCTGCTATTTCCTGTGCACCGGTTTTGTGGAAATAGGCGTCTTTGAGGTCCACCATGGTGAACCAGTTGCCTGGCCTGATTGATTGCAATAGCTGTTGCATCGTCAACATTTTGAACCTCCTTCGGCTCAGATACAGGTTGACCTATCTGAGGTCGAGGATCTGTCTGAGGCCACTATCCCACTTGGGCACTAGGAAGTACCTGGAGTAGAACCCTTCCTCCAACTGGAGGGGGTCTATCATGTGAATGTCACTGTAATTCTGCGAGAACTGTTCCTTGGTGGGAAACAGCTGCCCAGAGGTTTTCCATTTACTCTGATGTCTGTAGAAGCTACCTCGGGGGAGAAGGAGAAGCAGAGGAGGATGAGGAAGATCCTCAATTTCCTGGGTGCGTCATCTGCTCTACCTTGCACAGAGCGGGATAGTCACTTCTTAAGCGTGCACTTGGAGAAAGGTGCACAAAAATCGCAGAAGCTGCGATTAGCTAGTGCCTCCTTGGGGTGCTCTGGTCCCAGGCAGGAAGAGAAGAGCATCTGTAAAAACCCAACACACTGAAATATAGAGCAGATAGAAGCAACAAGTACTTATCTGGGAATACGTAAGTTACCATGGTCCAAAGATGGCAGCAGGGAAATTTATGTTTTGTTTGAATTATTTCCTTTATCAGATTGATGTTGCAGATAACCCCACTTTTTTCTTCGTCTTCCGTGTAATCACACACGGATCTAAATGTGTTTGTAAAGTATCATACAGATTGTATTTACCAAGTTTCTGTTTAAAACTATTACTAAAAATGTTTGGTAAACTGCATCATGAGTTTATGAATTCAGGCGGTTACAGCTACTGTACTGTCCTTGAGAATACACTTGCAAATAGCTTAAATTTGAGGGTGGCCTCAGGGTTCATAACTGCTGATCTAAAGAAAACAACTTTGTTACAATCCTCCTGTAACAGGGGAGATCTGTGCTGACTCTTCTGGCGTGTTCATAGTGCTGCAGGGAGAGGGCAGCAGCTCGTCAATATCCGCCTGTCAGGCATGGCGGTGACACGGAGAGGGGGGAGAGTGGGTGTGCGAACTTTCCTTCTCTCCGAGTGGCTGGGAGGCGGGTCTTGGGAGAATTGCTGACCCTATAAGTTTCATTCTGCTGTTCCCTCAGGTCTGCCCACGGAGATGTAACCGGCGTGCGGAAGCGCTGGAGGACAATTAGCCGGGAGGAAAAATCCCAGCAAGATAAAGAAATAATAAAAGAAAGAAACCAAAGAACTAGCGGTAGCGGGGAGAACTCTTGGGCAGGCCCCGATAAAGTGTATAGCAGGCTGAGGGAGCTGCTAGAGTAGGACGGAGACCCGGACCGTGCGGGTAGCAACGGTCGGGGTGAAGCTGCCGAGCGCAGCACTCTTTATTTTGTAGTTTTGTTTACTGTGTTTTGTTTTCCCTGTTCCTTTCGCCTTTTGATTAGTGTTTTGTTTTGTTTTAACCTCTGTACCCTGTACCGCTCTGGTATAGTTGTGGCTCTGTCTCTACCTTAGCTGGTACGGCAAGCCACAGACAACAGCGCCCTCTGCGGGCTGAACCAAAAATCAGCTTCTAATAAAACTGGGCACCTGTGCGGTGTTTTCAGACTCATCTCTCTGTGTCCTGTGTCAGTGAATTACCCACCACCCTTCCACACCTCCACTAGATTACAAAGGAATGCAACAGGAGCGTCTAAACACAGACTGGGATAGATAATGAAGCTGAAAACAATTGGATTGCATTTAGGGATATAATGTTAGAAATACAGGATAAATTTATCCCAAAAATGAGAAAAAGCAAACTTAAGAAACAGAAACCACGATGGGTAAATCGATCTATTAAGTTGAGTATTAAACTGATACACCTAACTAGAACTGGAGTCTGCAAGATGCTTAACTGTTCACTTTATAAATGTATCTTTGGGGTTGATCTTCTCTCAATGGACGCTTATTAGACACAAGCCAGACAAGCAATCGTCACTCATTATGGAGCGTAACCATGTCTTTACCCTGCACAGGGTGCTGAAGGACTATTATTAATGCACAATGTCTTATAGTTTTTGTAAATGAACTTTAGCTAGAGCAATCGGATTTTCATGAAAAATACGACCAGTATTCACAAAAATCATAATTAATTTCTTGTTTTATAATTTTTTTTTTTTCAAAAATCATATACCATCTACTGTCAAATTTAAAAGATTAATTTAATTATTTCACAACAAGAATAAAATCAGTGCTTTAAAAACTAGGAAATGTAAGACATTTCTACACCAAACTTCCTAAAAAAGCTGTGTGCTGTGAACTCTGAGAGCTTACATTGTTTAAGACTCCTGCAGAACTACAGATCTGAGAGTAGCCTGACTTTTCACCATTTTACATTTGCAAAAATTTCCTATAAATGCAGTGTTTTTTAATCACCAAATATTAATATTTGTGTATTACCAGTAAAAGCACCATCTTTGGGCCATCCCCTTTCTACCCTAAAATAATTCATACTAAAACTCCAATCTGATGAAAACCAATACTGTAAATGTGCCTCCATATTGACTCTGATTATTAAATTCAGACTAACAAACGTCAACAAATAGCGAGTAAAATGTATTTATCTAATAAGATACCTTACTGGTCCGGGTTTAATTTATCTAATAAGATACCTTACTGGTCCGGGTTTAATTTATCTAATAAGATACCTTACTGGTCCGGGTTTAATTTATCTAATAAGATACCTTACTGGTCCAGGTTTAATTTATCTAATAAGATACCTTACTGGTCCGGGTTTAATTTATCTAATAAGATACCTTACTGGTCCAGGTTTAATTTATCTAATAAGATACCTTACTGGTCCGGGTTTAATTTATCTAATAAGATACCTTACTGGTCCAGGTTTAATTTATCTAATAAGATACCTTACTGGTCCGGGTTTAATTTATCTAATAAGATACCTTACTGGTCCGGGTTTAATTTATCTAATAAGATACCTTACTGGTCCGGGTTTAATTTATCTAATAAGATACCTTACTGGTCCAGGTTTAATTTATCTAATAAGATACCTTACTGGTCCGGGTTTAATTTATCTAATAAGATACCTTACTGGTCCAGGTTTAATTTATCTAATAAGATACCTTACTGGTCCAGGTTTAATTTATCTAATAAGATACCTTACTGGTCCAGGTTTATTTGCACTCCTGGTTGTTTGAAGGCCTTTTTCCATCCTCGTTAGAGGTGGTTTTATTTTTTACTCGCATGACATTTTATTCGACACTTGCATGTAAACCGTAGCGAGTGTATTTCTGGTCCTAGCGCCCTTCTTCACCATTACAGTGACATCAGATTGTTTAATGCTCATGCTCTGAAGATAAAAACAAGCTGGCAGACGTGGAGCAAATAAGAAACACAATTACTGAACGAATATGATGTTGTCTCTGCACTTGATTTGTTTATGTTTTAATTTTAAAGTTTCTAACCATTCATTTAAATAAAAAAAAAATTACCAAAAAAAAACGGTCTCTTAAAATGTTATTTTGTTTAAGAAAATACTGGCAAAAAAAAACAACCTAACAACATAGAGGAAGAAACGTTTTAGCACAAATATTAGCAATTGCATACATATATACAGACGTGCTCCAATTTGTTGGTACCCCTCCACAAAAAACGAAGAATGCACAATTTTCTCTGAAATAACTTGAAACTGACAAAAGTAATTGGCATCCACCATTGTTTATTCCATATTTAATAGAAATCAGACTTTGCTTTTGATTTTTTATTCAACATAATATTGTAAATAAGAAAACAAATGAAAATGGCATGGACAAAAATGATGGGACCGCTAACCTAATATTTTGTTGCACAACCTTTAGAGGCAATCACTGCAATCAAACGTTTTCTGTAGCTCTCAATGAAACTTCTGCACCTGTTAACAGGTAGTTTGGCCCACTCTTCCTGAGCAAACTGCTCCAGCTGTCTCAGGTTTGATGGGTGCCTTCTCCAGACTGCAAGTTTCAGCTCTCTCCATAGATGTTGATAGGATTCAGATCAGGACTCATAGAAGGCCACTTCAGAATAGTCCAATGTTTTGTTCTTATCCATTCTTGGGTGCTTTTAGCTGTGTGTTTTGGGTCATTATCTTGTTGGAGGACCCATGACCTGCGACTGAGACAGAGCTTTCTGACACTGGGCAGTACTTTTCGCTCCAGAATGCCTTGATAGTCTTGAGATTTCATTGTGCCCTGCACAGATTCAAGGCACCCTGTGTCAGGCGCAGCAAAGCAGCCCCAAAACATAACCGAGCCTCCTCCATGTTTCACTGTAGGTATGGTGTTCTTTTCTTTGAAAGCTTCATTTTTTCGTCTGTGAACATAGAGCTGATGTGACTTGTCAAAAAGCTCCAGTTTTGACTCATCTGTCCAAAGGACATTCTCCCAGAAGGAATGTGGCTTGTCAATATGCATTTTAGCAAATTCCAGTCTGGCTTTTGTATGTTTTTCTGTCAAAAGTGGAGTCCTCCTGGGTCTTTTTCCATGGAGCCCACTTTCGCTCAAAAAGCGACGGATGGTGCGATCAGAAACTGACGTACCTTCACCTTGGAGTTCAGCTTGTATCTCTTTGGCAGTTATCCTTGGTTCTTTTTCTACCATTCGCACTATCCTTCTGTTCAATCTGGGGTCGATTTTCCTCTTGCGGCCGCGCCCAGGGAGGTTGGCTACAGTTCCATGGACCTTAAACTTCTTAATAATATTTGCAACTGTTGTCACAGGAACATCAAGCTGCTTGGAGATGGTCTTGTAGCCTTTACCTTTACCATGCTTGTCTATTATTTTCTTTCTGATCTCCTCAGACAACTCTCTCCTTTGCTTTCTCTGGTCCATGTTCAGTGTGGTGCACACAATGATACCAAACAGCACAGTGACTACTTTTCTCCATTTAAATAGGCTGAATGACTGATTACAAGATTGGAGACATGTGTGATACTAATTAAAGAAACTAATTAGTTTGAAATATAACTATAATCCAATTATTTATTATCTTTTCTAAGGGGTACCAACAAATGTGTCCAGGCCATTTTAGAATATCTTTGTAGAATAAACAATAATTCATCTCTTTTCACAGCTTCTTTGCTTTATTCTATGACATACCAAAGGCATGCAAGTATACATGATAAAATAGCTTTTAATTTCATCACTTTTCAGAAGGAATGAAGCATTATTTCAATGAGCTGTAAGGGTACCAACAAATTTGAGCACGTTTGAGCACGTTTGAGCAAGTCATTCCCCCCCCTGCTGGGAATGACTCATTTACTATGAATGCTTACTGAGTATCTTCTCTGTAAATCTAAGTACAGCAAACTGTGTCCACACTGAGTCCACAAATAAAACATATAAACATATTGGGCCCAACTGACACGCACAGTCCAAACTCAAGAGCACTTGCAGCTTTCCCATGGTGTGATTTTGAGCACAGTAAGTGCTGGTCAATACATGAGAGGTTAGCAAATCAGGAGCAACTGACTTTCCAATCAATAGACTGTGAAGGCACTTTTCTGTGATTTACAATAGAAATCCTAGATATATATATATAAGGATATATAGAAAGAAAAAAGTATATATTATAGGGGGTTTCATTGA
Organism: Acipenser ruthenus; assembly: GCF_902713425.1. Lineage (NCBI taxonomy): Eukaryota > Metazoa > Chordata > Actinopteri > Acipenseriformes > Acipenseridae > Acipenser > Acipenser ruthenus. The sequence goes on from NC_081204.1 coordinate 19,734,121, forward strand.
TTAATGTTAATCGATTAATCACACCTGTGGGCTTTCAATCAAAAAATGACTGATCAATTAACGCGTTCTACCTGAGTGCGGTATCAAAAAACGGCCAGGGAAAAATACATCTTAACAAATGCCGGGTACTTCTAAAGACCTTCGCAATCACCAGTATCTCAGAATAAAGAATAAAAGACTGCAGGTTGCAGCATTTGTTCTTCAGTGCTTTCCTTTCACAGCAGTACTACAAGTTTATCTTATCATCTTACGATTTCCTAACACAGCAGATTTAAAATCATATACAGCCTACACACTGTTGAGTGAGAAAGTCGAATTCAGGCACAAAATCTTTCTCGCTACCAGTTTCTGAATAATGTTGAAATATGATCTGGCATTATGTACAAACATGAGAATTTGCACAATATAGATCATTGTGGCCATTCCAGAATGTATGTCTTCAAAGTGTAAGTCGGCTTGGGCCCTGGTCATTGCTGCATGCAGCTATATTTATTATTTGTTTTGTTTTGTTCTTTTTTTTTTAATTTAGAGTGACCAATTATTATTTTTATTTATTTTCCCCCAATTTGGAATGTCGAATTATGTTTTTTCTCCTCACCGCAGCGAGTCCCCACACAGCACAGACGTTCTGAGGGTGTGTGAGCATCCTCCGATCTCACAAGCCTAAAGCCAGAATCACTTTTACGCCAAGCAATCCAGAGCAGAGGTGGGCAGGCTACCGATCCCGGAGAACTAGGACCAGCCTTGCCTCTTATCCACTTTGAATGTACTCTGTGTCGGGCCAGTAGGGTTCGCTGTTGCACGATGAGGAGAAGCAATCCCTGCTGGTTTCCCATGCCCCACCCCGGGAGCGTCAGAGCCAGTGTGACGCCCCCTTCAGAGTCCCCAACAAAGTTCTGCCTCTTTGCACAGCCCGGATTCGAACCGCCACTGTCCGAGCTGTGTGACTCATCCTGCACTCCCAGCGGCAGCGCTTTAACTGGAGGAGCCACTCGGGGACCCTTGTTTTGTTCTTTGAATATAATATAATGTAAAAAAAGGTTTAGTTTAGTTTAGTTTATTCACTTTGTGCCCACAGGTACATCTCAATAGCGCAGTACAAATACAAAGAGAGACATTTACTAAGATAAAGATAATAATGCAGATGATTTAAAAAAATGTGCATGGGTGAATCTACTATTGATCTACCAGTTAATCAACTGTCCATAAATTAACTGATCAACAATTTGAATGGAGTGACAGCCCTAATTTCAATATGGTGGTTCACTTTGGTGTGTATGTGTTTTTTTTTTTTTTTAAAGTCTTTACGATGTTAAAACGTTATTTGCTTATTTAGGGGTTCTTTGCTTGGGAAATACTAACCAGGGCTGTCAGTATCAGAATGTAATATAAAGAGAGTGTGTCTATGTAGATATGGTTTAAATGCTGACACTTCAATATATACGTCAAATATACAGATGCCCTGAAGGGCCTTATTGCATTTATAATCCAGATCAAACAGTGGATTTGAAGAAAAAAAAAAGCATAAATCATGTTTAGGACAAACAACTATTAGATATCATTAAGCCAATAAAGTAGTCCCTGTACATGGATTTTGTTTATTTTTAGAATGGGGTTTCCCACTCTGCCCCTGTGCAGTTTATTTTGTATTTGTGGTTTATTATTATTATGATTATTGTTATGATGTATTTATATGACGGCGAAGCGCGGTCGGTATTGTTTTTCTATTTATTTATTGTATTTAAATATGACGCTGTAGCCGTACGTTTTGTATGTTACTGTTTTATTTAAAATGTGTTCTGGTAGAGGCGAGAGTGGGTACTTCTCCTTTGCCAGGAACAATTAAAAAACCTTGTGCAGAAGGTGGCCACCTGCATATAAACCTGCAGCACTCTCAGTTCCGGGTGGGTGTTCGGAGGAGAAACTAAAGAGCAAGAGGAAAGAAATGAAACTAAAAAAAGAAAACTATATAGGAACAGTGAAGGCGATAGCCCAGACTGACCTGTTCAGTTTTGTGTTGTGTTCTTGATTTGTTTTTGTTTGAACTTTTATTTTGCTCTGTGAGCACTGTGTTTTGTGTTTAAAATATTTATTTTATTTTTGTATTATTTAAATAAACGGTGCCGCCGCGTCTTTATTTTGAACTGCAGTACTTCCTTGGTGTCAGTTTCCTTCCTGCTTCTGGCCTGACGTCACGACTCGTCCACCCTGTCACACGTGGTGTCCAGCATGTGATCACCAGCGCCTCCTGGACTCAGGCCAGCGCGGGTACTGCAGTTTTTTTTTCTTGTTTTTCATTTTTTATTAATACATGTGGAGTGAGGAGAAGAGGATGGGAAGGAAGAGCTGCAGAAAGCAGCAAAAGCTGCAGCAGAGGCAACAGCAGACGCAGCCACCGGGGGAGGTCTGCCTAACGTGCTTGAGGGGAGAGGAGTGGTGCTTTAAAATTGGCAAGGTCGGGCACAGGTCGCCCGACTACTGCCACTCCCCACCTCAGGAAGAGGAGGTAGAACCGGGGCTACAGCCACAGGAGGAGGTTGGCTGGGAGGCCCTCCTTTGTAGCATGGGCGTGCAGTACTGTTGCTGCATCTGTGGGGAGTGGGGGCATTTCCCAGCTAACTGCCCCCTCCCACCAGTGGAATACTTGCTGCGCCCATCGCCACCAGCAGTGCCTGCTGGTCCCACCTCCAACGGCAGGAGCAGAGCAGCAGGAGCTGCCTCTGCCTCCAACACCACCACCCGAGGGAGAGGAGCAGGAGCTGCCTATCGCTTCAAGACAGGACGGACCGGGATAGGAGGCTGGGGGTCCGCAGCCGCCCTTGCATAGGTTGCTGAGTCGAGCAAGGGGGAATACCGCCGGGTTGCAGCGGCTGAGAACCCCAGAACCACTACTGGTCCAGGCTCCCCTCCTGCAGTCGCCTCCCGAGGGTCCACTGCCGCCGTCGCCTCCTGAGGGACCGCTGCCGTCCTGTCGTGCACCCCCCGGGGATGCCAGTTCGCCATCGCCTGGGGCTGCCTGCTGCTCCACATGGCCTGGGGCTGCCTGCTGCTCCGCATCGCCTGGGGCTGCTATCTCTTCTGCTTTTCCTAGGGTTGCTGCCTGTCCTGCTTCGCCTGGGGTCGCCAAGGGTCCTGCTTCGCCTGAGGTCGCTGCCAGTCCTGTGTGGCAGCAGGAAGTGTTGTGGCCGGAGCCCCACGGAGGGGAGCTGCCAGCCACGAAGAAGGGGGGAGAGGTCAGGAGACCAGCTCTCCCAGCCGCACTTTCGCGGCAGGAGATAGTGTGGCTGAAGCCACTGAAGAGGGAGCTGTTAGCCACAAAGAAGTTGGGGGTGGAGGACATTCCACCATGGCCACCCCCAGATACACCTTGCTTCCCCCTCTTCCGGGACTTTGAGACTGAGGGGGGAGGTGGCCGTTGGGGCCAAGTGTGCGCTGCACAAGGGGGGGGGGGATATGTAACAGGGCAAGGAGCGTCTTTATTTTGAACTGCAGTACTTCCTTGGTGTCAGTTTCCTTCCTGCTTCTGGCCTGATGTCACGACTCGCCCACCCTGTCACACTTATAAATACATTTTATTGGATCATGCAAAAGAAAGTACAGTCACCACCATTTACACCATACAGGGTTATTTTGGGCAGTCGTTTACATCGGACAAATAGCATTTGCCAATTGTCATTCCATTCAATAACAAAGGCATTGTTCATACCGTGTTAAGCATGGCTTATATTTCGGGCAAACTCAGCTGTTTGGATCTCGTTGTTTGTCATTCACATAGATTTAAATAACAAGAATTTATTACATTTTTTTGACCCGCACCCGAACCGCAAACCATGGAAAAAGTTTACATTCTGACCCGAACAGGACCCGCTTTTGCGGGTCACCCGCGGCACCCGATTCGATGCAGGACTCTGCACTGTACATTCAACCCTGAAAGATACCCTAACACATGAAATAACTAAATGCTACCTTTAATTTGGTGTTCTGAGTTTGTTAGGTTGTATAGTTAGTTCACAGCTCAGGAGAAATGCAGGCCAGGTGACTGTCCTCCGATCCCACAACCCCAAAAGAGCTGAGGAGAAATGCAGGTCAGACGGCTGACCTCCAATCCCACATCCCCAAAACAACTCAGGAGAAATGCAGGTCAGATGGCTGTCCCCTGATCCCACAACCAAGCCAATTGCCTCCTAGGAGCTCTTCAGCAGATGTCGGCGAGATACTGGCTCCTAGAGGACAAAGGCCAGCTCTGCAGGTGTCAGCTTGAGCTCACCAAGTTTTCCCCTGACTATGACTCACCCTGCACATGACACAGTAGTGCCTTTACCAGGGAGACCCTCTGAGAAACGTGTATTCCCCTGACTATGACTCACCCTGCACATGACACAGTAGTGCCTTTACCAGGGAGACCCTCTGAGAAACGTGTATTCCCCTGACTATGACTCACCCTGCACATGACACAGTAGTGCCTTTACCAGGGAGACCCTCTGAGAAACGTGTATTCCCCTGACTATGACTCACCCTGCACATGACACAGTAGTGCCTTTACCAGGGAGACCCTCTGAGAAACGTGTATTCCCCTGACTATGACTCACCTGCACATGACACAGTAGTGCCTTTACCAGGGAGACCCTCTGGGAAACGGGCACTCCCCTGACTATGACTCACCTTATATTACTGTTGCACTGTTCATAGGTGAAGTATTGTGACCTGAAGCAACCTAAAAAATGCAGATTATATCAAATGTCCCTTCAAAATCTATTCAAAATCTATTTTCTACTTCTTAATAATATCAGCACCATCATTATGGTGCAGAAAATTGCTTGTTTTTTTAGGGATATGTCATTTTTCAAGTTTAGGACAATTTCTTTATTTCAACTTATTTTTCAACTTATTGGTATGAGTGCTGCATGAAACATAAAGGTTGTGTCTCGTATTTCTTTGAAGTACGCATTTGCCTGGACCTGGTAACAATGCTCTGCTTTATTCAGGTGGATGGGTCTGTTTTCTAGACATCAGCCTGTAAATCTTAAGGCAGTAACAGCTGGGAGAGCAACATCAGAAGTGATTTTTAAACCTTGTTCATTCAGACAAAGAAATTCCTTTTTGTGAACTATATGTTTGTTATCTAATCAGTGTGGTGCAGGGTGCTAGTTGTGGTGAACTAAGGTGGAACATTTATTCACAGGTCAAAAAAATTACACAGGAAGCAACATTGGCTTTTACTGCTAACATATCAAGTGATTATTTTTCATTACCAGTAAAAGTGATTATTAGAATAGTAAGAAATCACTTATCGGAAAAATATTGTTGACAGCTGCTTTTCTGTAGCGTGATCTAATTTGCAGAATTTCCAGAATATTATATTACACACCCACCCATTGTCACTGAGCTGATCTGCCAAACTGCATCAATGAAACAGCTTCTCAAAAAGCCATGAGAAGGACCATAATGATAAGATATACAGAACAAAAAAAAAGTTTTAGTCTTACTATTATACTGTAGTTTCAGTGCTTCTAAATTACAACAGGGTTTTATACCCAGTCCTCTGTGCTTGTATGATGTTCACAGTCTCTCCAGGTGGTTTATTGTGTTTGCTTGACAACTACAGCGTCTAGTTGTTTTTTATCACTATTAATGGCTGGCAAACATCATTACAAGTCAGTGGAACCGACTAGTAAACCGACAGTCAGTATAAAGGGCACCTCACAATTAAAGTACATTCCTGCTTTACTTCAGTGGATAACATTGTAAATTAAACTTCATATTAATGCCATGCTCTGCTCTGCAGTTTCAAACCTATCAAGCCTTTGTTAATGACCTCTCTCTATAGAGCTGCCAAACTCTTGGACGCAACATGATGTAACTCATTCACACAATTGATATGATATAACTCATTCACACAATAATATAATGAAGTAACTCATTCACACGATATAATGATTTAACCCCCCCCCCTCCCCCCTTCCCCGGTTCCTAACTGGCCTTTAATGCAGTAGCAAGGTGCGTGACTTTGAACAGAACTTGCAGTTTGTAAAAATTCTAACAAAGGATTACTCTGGTGGGAAGTGGTAGTGTGTTTGATTCATAACCAGGACTCCGAGCCAGCACTGCGAGCAGCACTGCAGTCAGGGTAAGACTGGAGCTTGTATGCTGACATTGGCTTTACTTTGCATTTTTAAGCTGCCTTTTTTGTACACAACATCTTCATACTATACAGTTATTGGCGTTTACGTTTGTCACTTTGTAAATGTAATCCATATTCGGCTGCTCTTGAAGGAAAACCTATTTGTGCATATGAAGGTAAAGTTAAGCGAAAAAGCAGCAATACTTTTTCATGGGAATGCAATACTCATGACAATGCTCACAACGTATTCCTAAACATAGCATGGTACATTAACCAAAGGGGGTTGCTAACACACCCACGCGCTCCGTACAATAACTCACATGGACAGGACTTCCACAGAGATGCATAAAAACACTGCCCCCTCTGCAAAGACTAACCCTCAGCCAAGAAACATGACCTGTTATGTATTATTATTGTTTCCCAAGGAAATTAACTTTAAAAAAAAACAAAGAAAAACAGTTTCCTGCCAAAAAATAAATAAAAAATCCCAAAAGTGAGTTTGAGTCTTCCGAAAATCTAACCCTTAAACTACAATAGCAACTGATGTAGAAAGCCCTTGATTAAATAATTCACTGTCAATAACCCCCATGTGCTATCTTTCAAAGCTGCTGTTCTGTATTTATAGAGGACGTTTTAAACCCATGGGAAGTCTGTTCTCACTGATCTAACTGAATTTGTTTGACTAACCCTCTGATTTGATTATTTATATTACATGATTAATAAACTGTCAGTACAACGTAGCGGATTCCTCTTAGGTAATACTGACTATCAATGTTACTATATTATTCAATTACCAGTGAACAGGAACAGCACCATGAGATAACCACAATGATACCACTATTTTATATTCTGTGAAAGGCAGACTGTGAGAATTGAATCTTCATACCTTCTTGACAGCATGTTTCCCCCCCCTCCCCCCCAAAACCTAAATCTAACCACCCGCAAAAAACAGCATGTACAAACATTAGAAACATGGAGCAGCTAGTTCTAGGGCTCCCGTGCATGCAGGACTTCATGTACCCTGAACTTAGAATACATCTGTTGATATTTAGGGCTCTCCCCCAGTGACAATGCATGAAAACAAACTGCTCTGATTCTTTATCAATCCTACCGGGACCAGTTAAGGATTTAAATGAACCTTGAGGTCAACATGGGAGAAGTGGAAAATTCCACCCAGTAACTCTCATGTACTGTACAGAAACACTGTACTGTCTTGTTTCCTACCTGTCCCCTCCTTTATGATCTTGCATTATGATCTTGCATTCCCACATGTGCAAAAAGCTTGCTTTCCCAAACAGTCCGAATGTAAGAATGCAACTATATAAAAACATATAAAAGTATGTCTGTAAAACTAAGGCTTTCCAAACAGAAAACAAACAAACCTGCGTGCACTCAAGCCATCCCTCTCCTCTCCGGAAAACTGTGTGTGTTTTTGGTGTTACACCTCCAAACGGCTGCTTTAAAGAATGTAAAGTTACCTCCTCCCAAATACCTATTAACACAACATTTGTGTTTTTTTTTTGTACAGAGAAAACCAGGTTAAGCAATTTCCCCTTGAATAACATTGTAAGCTGAAACAATGATCGCCGCTGTTTTCAAGTGTGTAAATCTCATTTGAGCGCTACGGTGTTCCATCTGCAAACAGTACAAGGTCTTCCTGGGTAAGGAGATGGTCAGTGCCAGTACACATCATTCTCAGCTATCAAAAGTCCTGCAAGTAATGCCTCTTTTCCACTGTAGAACTGAGCCCTCACGGTGTGCTTAAGGAGAGCCTGGGTTGTTTTTCCACTGCCGAGCCGTGCTACTGATGTCACACGCAACGAAAGACAGTTGTTATTAATTATTGTTATTAATTAACTCAGTTTGCCAAAGGATGTACAAACAAATGGTATTCAAAAATTAAGACCAACGGTACAGCTGTATCTTGTATCACTATATTTTGTAAATATATTTAGGAATTTCTTTATACAGTAATCCACAAATTTTACTGATTATATTGACTTACTGAAGTTCAATTCGTTCTGTTGAAGGGGGAAAAAATATGATTTGCCAAGATATCCAGTTTAAGGCTAGTGTTGTTTTTTCTAGTTGTTTTTTGTTTGGGTGCTTAAAAAAAAAAAAAAAAAAAAGCAGCAGCGCTAGCACAAACGAGAGCCGTAGTTGTATGCATGGTACAGCTATACAGGATTTGGTTTTACTATGAGAAATTTGGTAGAATTTTGTGTTTTTGAGTGTGTGATTTAGTGTACCGTACCTGCGGTTTATGTTCATTTGCTTCTAATCGTCAGAAATTCAGACAAACTTTCTCATTTCTGACGCATGACTCCAGATCTTCCTGAACACTTCTATCTGCCGACAGAGAAACTAGAGCCTGCACTTCTTCAGCGTCCCAAGGCTTTTCTCTCATCACACTCGCTGGCCAGCATGTTGTTTGTTGTTTGTCTTTCTTGAGTGTACTGACTGACGTAACGTAATGATGAAAATCCTCAACCCCGCCCCTGCTTCGGCTCGACTCACAGCCGGATTCAGATGTCTTGAGAGTTTCACGGTTTGGTTCTCGCTTGGCTCGACAAATAGCCAGTGGAGAAGCACCCGTACCGTACCGAGCCCTCACGGGTCGGATGTGCCAGTGGAGAAGCACCCGTACCCGTACCGTACCGAGCCCTCACGGGTCGGATGTGCCAGTGGAGGAGCAACTACCGAGTCAACCGTCACAAAGCCTGTCATTTCACAGAGGATTGGGAAATGAAAAGCGTAGTTCTACAGACTCGCGCCATGTCAGAGAGGCATACAGCAGAGAATATCGCAAATGTGTTGAACACCGCTGTAGACCATTGGGGTTTATGGGGGAAAAATCACTGCCTGTGTTCATGACAATGCCAGCAACATCATCTTAGCAAACTGAGTTTGTTGAATGGGACTCGAATTTGTGCTTTGCGGTGGCTTTAAACTTGGTGTCATACATAATGTAGTCGGTGCGGCCAGCCGTCTTGTGTCACATTTTCATCACAGTGCAATAGCTATTCAGGCGCTGAATTTGAAACAAAAACAACAAACTCTGCCTGAGCAGAGTCTGGTGCAGTATTGCCGGACCCGATGGAATTCAATCTATGACATGTTTCAGCGCTTACAAGAACAGAGATGGGCAGTTGTCGCAGTCCTGTCTAGGGGGTACACAAAGCTTTCAGATGCCCGCAGACTTGACCTGGCTGACGACAGTTGGGACGTTATCGAGAAGCTACTGCCAGTGTTACGCTCCTTGAAATGCGCTACAACTGATTTGTGCGGTGAGTCGAAGGTATCGATCTCTATGATGTACCCTGTCATGTCCACTCTGCTGTCCAAGCATCTGATTTCTACCACATGAGAGTCCACAAAAGTCTCAGTTTAAAACAACTGTATCCAAGTCACTTAAGCGCTGCTTGGCACCCGAAGACACAGAAACAGCGCAAAAGGTGGCGCTCATCACTTCATTTCTAGACCCCAGACACAAACACTTGAAGTTTACAGAGGATGCGGTCAGGAATGCAGTCAAAGATAAAGGAATTACTTTCAAGTCTCCCGGAGAACACTGTTATCGCAGAAAAGGAACCAAGTACATCAGAGGCAAGTGGACCACACGCAAAGCAACAACGCTCTGACGAGGATTCTCCTGTGGCTACTTTATTCGGAGATGAGTACTACACAGACGCCACAACCTCTCTACAAACGGAACTGGAAAAGTACACACAAGATGAGTGCATTCCTCCCTATGAAGACCCTCAGGCATGGTGGAAGGTGAATGAAAGCAGATACAGGAAATTATCACGGCTTGCGAAAGCCTACCTGTGCATCCCAGCAACTTCTGTACCAGCTGAGAGTTTTCTCTGCTGCGCGCCTGATAGTCAACAGACTGCGCACTCATCTTCTTCTGGACCATGTGGACATGCTGATTTTTTTTAAAAACAAGAATAAGTGAACATGATAATAATAATTGACATTGCTACCCTAATTATTCCTAAAGTTTTTGTTAGGATTTGTTTTTGCTTCCCTGGAAAGCTAGTGGGTTAATGCCACTCAGGTCTTTTTGTTCATTCATTTATTTATTAATATTATTAAGCTAGCTACATACATAACAAGCTATTGCCTATATAGGCTATTTATTTTTTATTCACTGGAACTCGAACGCACAGGTATGTTTCCGATTTGATTTAACGTAGACCGGTAGGCTATATGTTAAGTGTGGTTTGAATGTGGGAAAATAGCCTAATGTTTATTTAATAAAAGTTGTTAAAGGTGTTGTGTTAGCTAAGTATTTTAAAATAAAGTTCAGAATTTATTGCAATTGCAATAACTGTCACATTGCATTATTTCACATTTAATGTCTCATTTTGAATGGGAGGCGGGGGTGGGGGGGGCAACTATTCGATTAGTCGACCTCAACAGCTGTGGAATTATCGATAGTCAAAATATTATGCCCCTAGTGCAGAAGGGGTATAAGGGTCTAAAACAGAACTTCAAAACACATTTGTTTTTAAATGAGGGAATTACCAAGTAACTGCACTGATGACTCCACTCGTTAGTACTTCATTGTACTTGCAAATGAGTGACAGCCAAGCCTTCAAAATCGATTTCCTCTCCTTCTACTAGGACGAGCAACATCATCTCTGCTAACATGAACTTGTTTGGATGGTCAATACAATGCTAAGGAACACAATGATTCTTCTGCTACCAAGTCCCTTCCTGTGATGTACACCAGTCTTACTCCAGAGGTCTAACTATAAATCGGACATATGAAGTGATCAGGTACCAAGAAGCAAATAAAAAACCTTGAGCACAAAAAAGTGATCACTTTGTGAGAACAAACAGATCAGAAAATTTCCTAATCTTGGTTTGCCATGCTTTAAGATTAAGGTCATTCAGAGTTCATTTTGAGGTACAAAAGGGAGACACTGATAAGGGAACATGTTTATTTGGACAAGCACATGGATAAGAAACAAATGGCAGAACAAAGATGAATCCAAGACAACCCATTTTGTTTCCTTTTTTAAAAGAACAAAACAAAATAAAACTTTCAAATTGGGAGTGGAGTGTCAGATATGGGCATATGCTTGTTATTTATTATTTTTTTGATGTCAGGCCATAATGAAACCCCACATACTGTGTCCTTTCTTAAAAAAGAAATCCGCCACTTCTGATTGGATTTGGAAGTGCGATTCCTCCGAGTTAATGCGGAGCACACCTGGGACGATGGGAGCGGTATGAGCAGTTCAAGCCTACTTCCTGTTACCAGACTTCATGAAGACACATTTATTCTGAAATGTTACTGAAACATTCTACTTAAAACAGCCAGCAAGGTTTTTGACAGAAAAGAAAAATCGTTTTTACAATTGATGCCCCAAACTGAATTACAAAACGTACCAAAAGCTTGACTTGAATCAGTTAAGGTATGAAAATCAATCATTTTCTTGAAGAACAACAAGAAATAAATCCTACATGTATAAAATGGCTGGTTTTCCAGTCACTGAAGCAAGTGGAAAAGCCGTTCCTGTACATCACTGCTGGCCAGTGCTTACTCTTCTCAGTGCATGTACATCACTGCTGGCCACTGCTTACTCTTCTCAGTGCATGTACACCACTGCTAGTCAGTGCTTACTCTTCTTTGATTTTTTGTGGGAGCGGTGAGGTGATCGTGAGCTTGACCTCCACGACCTTCTGCCAGGAGACGGGGAGTGGGACCGCTTGGACTTTTTAGGTGACCTTGACTTTGTTCTATTAAAAAGGAGAGAGAGAGAGAGAGAGAGAGAGAGAGAGAGAGAGAGAGAGAGAGAGAGAGAGAGAACCTATTACAACTCAGCTGTTGAAAGTACATGTCTAATACAAGCACTACCCATACAAGTTAGGTTCCCTCTTGTGGAATTATTATTAAATTAGAATTTATATTAAACATCTAAGTGGAGATCAGCAGCAACAAGCTGTAATACAATAATAATATTTAGACACACATGAAGCTGGGTTCTCTGGTATTTCATAGTTAGACACATGAAGCTGGGGTTCTCTGGTATTTTTATAGTTAGACACATGAAGCTGGGGTTCTCTGGTATTTTCATATTTAGACACATGAAGCTGGGGTTCTCTGGTATTTTCATATTTAGACACATGAAGCTAAGGTTCTCTGGTATTTTCATATTTAGACACACATGAAGCTGGGTTCTGTAGTATTTTCATATTTAGAGACACATTAAGTTGGGTTCTCTGGTAATTTCATATTTAGACACATGAAGCTGGGGTTCTCTGGTATTTTCATATTTAGACACATGAAGCTAAGGTTCTCTGATATTTTCATATTTAGACACACATGAAGCTGGAGTTCTCTGGTATTTTCATATTTAGACACACATGAAGCTGGGGTTCTCTGGTATTTTCATATTTAGACACACATGAAGCTGGGGTTCTCTGGTATTTTCATATTTAGACACACATGAAGCTGGGGTTCTCTGGTAGTTTCATATTTATACACACATTAAGCCGGGTTCTCTGGTATTTTCATATTTAGACACACATGAAGCTGGGGTTCTCTGGTATTTTCATATTTAGACACACATGAAGCTGGAGTTCTCTGGTATTTTCATATTTAGACACACATGAAGCTGGAGTTCTCTGGTATTTTCATATTTAGACACACATGAAGCTGGGGTTCTCTGGTATTTTCATATTTAGACACACATGAAGCTGGGGTTCTCTGTTAGTTTCATATTTAGACACACATGAAGCTGGGGTTCTCTGGTATTTTCATATTTAGACACACATGAAGCTGGGGTTCTCTGGTATTTTCATATTTAGACACACATGAAGCTGGGGTTCTCTGGTATTTTCATATTTAGACACACATGAAGCTGGAGTTCTCTGGTATTTTCATATTTAGACACACATGAAGCTGTGGTTCTCTGGTAGTTTCATATTTATACACACATTAAGCCGGGTTCTCTGGTATTTTCATATTTAGACACACATGAAGCTGGGGTTCTCTGGTAGTTTCATATTTAGACACACATGAAGCTGGAGTTCTCTGGTATTTTCATATTTAGACACAAATGAAGCTGGGGTTCTCTGGTATTTTCATATTTAGACACACATGAAGCTGGGGTTCTCTGTTAGTTTCATATTTAGACACACATGAAGCTGGGGTTCTCTGGTATTTTCATATTTAGACACACATGAAGCTGGGGTTCTCTGTTAGTTTCATATTTAGACACACATTAAGCTGGGTTCTCTGGTATTTTTGGGGTTTCTTACTTTGCAGGTGACGAGTAGCTGCCTCCTCGTTGTCTGTCTGACCGATCCCTCATCTTGTCATCCTCTTTCTCCCGTTCTTTATCTCGGCTTCTCCCCCTGTTCCTTTCTCGCTCGTGATTCGACTCTTTACTCCGCCTCTTGTCCTTCTCCTTGTTTTTGCTCCTTTCTTCCAGGCGCTCTTTGTCTTTCTTCTCTTCTTTCTTGTTTCTGTCTTTTGACTTCTGGGATGTCTTCTCTCTCCTTTCCTGCTCATCTTTTTCACACTCCTGGAAGAAAATACAAAGTCTAAGAAAGAAAACCAAATCCTTAACTTTAAACCAGTGGTTCTCAAACTTTTTTGTTCGCGGACCACCTGAATTTTTTTTGGATCTCTGCAGACCACGCAATAAACAGTATAGCTGACTGAAAAATAAGCACATTGAAAAAATTGCTATAATACTAAGAATAATTGTAAACTTACCTTTATTTGTTTTAATGAGATGGGTTGGCCTGTTTCTGTGAGCAAAGTTATTTTAAGATTGGAGTTTTAAAGAACGGTTCTAGTTTACTTTTCATTAACACTAATTTACCGAGAGGGGAAAAAAAAAGTTTTATTTTTAAATTGATTAATTGACTTCCGTTTAAAAAAAAAAAAAGCAAGAGAAAGACTTAACAAGTCAACAACTTAGAAATCGAAGAAAACAAATTCTTGAGCAGCTGGTGTTTTTATTGATTTGATAAAACAAATAAATGGTAATCGACTTCAAAACAGTTTGTCTTGAAAATGTAAACGGTCTGTTACGATAACTCTATGCTTCAGTGTGTAATTCGGCTGGTCAAGAGTACTCCAATTTGTTATGTTAGCCTCTGTGTTATTCGTCTCAATCGCGGTAGTAATGCGTGGATAGTGAACTTTGTCTTTGCTTCCTTTTCTGTATCTTTTCATTATCAACAAAAATACATGATTGGCATTTTAAAATGCTTGGTCACTAACAAAGCTAACATTGCAGGTTATGTCAGCTCTGTTTACGGAGCAATTGAGACCAGCACGGAGGCTTCATTCATTTTAATGAATTACAATAAATGGAAACATTGAAAACCTCCAGTTTAATGGTTTACAAATTAAACTTGTTTTCACCGAAGCGGAATGATATACAATAAACTTGTTTGTTTGTTTTTTTGGAAAATCAAACCATTTTTTTTTTACTGCATCCGTTTTATAAATCGGCATAACAACACCCCAGGGCTTGTGCGTTGTGTTGCATTAACATACAGCTTTGCTGGTTGAAGACACAGCTTTGTTTTGTGCCTCCAACTACAGCTGCATGTTTATGCAACACAACGCACGCCCTGTCGTGTTATCCCTTACTTTACAAGCTGCTGTGTTGAGTGCACATGAGCGCAATACACGAAAACTTCCTAGTAAAGAATACATTTTAGACACTCCAAAACTACATATGACGGAGATCTTAAGACCTTTTTCTTTAACTTGTAGGAAGAAAATGCCTACATGGAGAATATCTCCATCTGTAGCTGAGTTTATAAGGTCTCAAATTTGGGGTTTGCAATGGATCTATAAACTATGCTGCCACTTCCTTTCCGTAATTATGTAACCTTTTCACAGACCGCCTGAAGGGAGCCGGTCCACGGACCACAGTTTGAGAACCACTGCTTTAAACAATGTGGAGCAGACAAGTAGATAAACGTTCCTTGATAAAGGCATTAGCCATAACATTCCACTACTGGATTTAGTTTCTTCTTGCTTAAGTCAAGGAATAAAGATGGCATACATTTGTAAATATGTTATCAGAATGAAAAACACACCACCACCCTTACTGTAAACATCACTAATCGATAAAGAAAACCACAGAAATAGTGCATCTGTAAGGAAAACTAACTAGATCTATATTTGACGAATGTACACATATTTGCTGCAGCCATGAATGGAGCTCCGCACAGTAAGAAACGGCATACCTTCTGTAAGAGTTTATTCCTGTAGTGCTCCACCTGCTGCTGAACCGTCATGCCTGATTTCCTGGGTCTTTTTCCTGACTCAAGTTCATCTTGGAATTTCACAACTTTTAACTGTAAAAAAGAAGACTCCATTAGTTAAGCAAATGTTAGATACCTTTTCTATTCTTCTTTAAACCACACATGGAACAGTATTGACCACTAACAACCATTTATTTCCCTTTTGTTGTGACTTGACATTTTTTTGCTTTGTATGCAGCTGTCTTCTTGTTAGTGGGCTACAAGCTACTTAAACTGAAAACCATCTACAAAACATCATCTTATTCATAAACAGGGGGGGTAAGTTGCTTTCCCGAGATGTTGGATGAGAAGTAGAAGTGCTTGCCTCGAGTTCTCGTAGTTTGGCCCTCTTCCCCTCAGACAAGTCGAAGAGGCTCTGTGGGGGCTTGGTGTCAGGCAGCTCATCTTTCTGAGGAGTGGAGGGCTCCGAGTCACTGCTGTCCTCTTCGGACTCCTCCGCATCCTCCTTCACCTCCTCCCTGCATAGCACCGGGGCAGACACACAGGTAACATGCATGGGCTGTGTCTTTACATTTTAAACATATGAATAGGTTTTTTGCCCCACCATCATCAAGCAATGCACAGAACTTGCTTTCTCAAGGCTAAGAAAAATGTGTTCAGAAATGTCCAGTGGTTTTGAATTGAGCACCACTTAAGTGTATTAGCAATTAAAGTGACTTCTAAAAGACCTTTAGGGGAAACCATAGTGTAGGTTACCTGTGGGAACGTGATTATGTCGTTGGACAGTCCCAAGGTGGCCCAGAGTCAACAGCAATGTGCTCTCGGAGTCAGTAATCTATCTAACTATAGACAGAGTCAACAGCAATGTGCTCTCAGAGTTAGTAACCTATCTAACTATAGACAGAGTCAACAGCAATGTGCCGCCCCCCCATATCTATCTACCTAACTATAGACATGAAAGCATAAAAAAACAAGGCTTACATGAGATTTTTCGATTCTTCTTCTGAATCTTGATTATCAAGCAGGTCCCATTTTGATTCTGTACTTGCTGTTTAATAAATACAAAAACACAGACCATCAAACACACAGGAAGCTGTATCATTATTGCACCCTCTCCATACACCATGCCACTGTATATTTCCACACTGCTCTAACCTGTATCATCAATTGGAAATGCACAGTTTGATTCGCTCAAAATGGAATTTTTAGACACACTTAATATTTTAAGATACAAATGTATCTAAAACAAACAAACTAAAACAAAAAAACAATAACAATTCAGTGTCCTTTGCCGAGAAGACAGTTCTCTACTTAAGAGCTGCATTCAGTTAAACTGTGATCCCTGTAATTCAGATCAGGTTGCTGAGTTATTTAAATCACAGAACAAGAGCAGTAAGCTGAAGTTGCCCATTCTACCCTAAAAGAATACAGTGTGTTCTACAATCAAAGTAATAATTCATTACATTTTCTAGAAAGCAGACTATAAAACAGACTACGATTATTGGCAAGTGAAATAGTTTAGTTGGCTAAAAACACTACCTGATGGAAGGCAGCAACAACAGACCAAGAAACATGAGCATGTTTTAAAAATCAGACATGCACTTGTGACGTCCTTGTGTAACCCGCCCCTCAGAACCCAGCATTCACAACAACGAAACAGTTTCCACATTACCATGTGCTGTGACCTCGGAGTCGTCAATCACCTCCCACTTCGACAGAGCTACCTTGGCAAGTGGAAGAGAGCTTTTCTCTTTAGTGCAAACTGCGTCATTTACTGAAATGCACAAATAAACAATTGAGGGTTTACTGTAGGGCATATTGAATATTTCATGAATCATAACAGCTCTATAAATATCAAATGAATACAGATGTTTTTGAAGGTGTTAGACATGAAGAGAAATCTATACACCCAGCGCCTATGCGCCATGGCTTTTGAATATTAAAACCATGAACTAATACCACCAAATCAAACTCAAATATGAGTTACATTTTTTTTTTATTTGGAATCGGTAATTATTTTTTTTCTCATTGTCTCCAAGTTGGAAAGCTCATTTTTTTTATTTCAACCCAGCTCACTGTTGCCACTCCCGCACTGACTCAGGGGAGATGAAGACTGACGCATGCGTCCTCCAAAAAGCGTGCCGTCAGCCATCCACTTCTTTTCACTCTGCAGGCCCTGCCATGCAGCCACCTCAGAGCTACAGCGACGGAAGACCACGCAGCTCCGTGCAACTTACAGGCAGGTCCGCTGGCGCCTGGCCAGTCTACAGGGGTCGCTGGTGCACGGTGAGCCAAGGACACTCTGGCTGACCCTCCCCACCCGGGCGGCACTCGGCCAATTGTGCGCCGCCCCCTGGTAACTCCCGTCCACGATCGGCAGTGGAATAGCCTGGACTCGAACCAGCGACCTCCAGGCTACAGGGCACATCCTGCACGCCACGCGGAGCACCTTTACCGGATGCACCACTCGGGAACCCCCATGAGTTACATATTTTTTATTTAACATTTAAACATATGGGGTTTGAGTTAAATCGAGCAAGTAGCGGGGTTCCAAAAAATAGTGTTCCACGTCCCCACGTGTTGCTACTAAATAAATAATGTACCTGTAATTTCTTTTCATTGTTTAACATCCAGACACCTTTTTACACTTATAACTTTAAAGTCTATTTTCAAAATGGCCGCTCTAGCACACTGGGGTTTGAGATCTGTCCTTTAAATCAGTGGTTTTCAACCCCGGTCCTGAGGACTCACTGTGTCTGCTGGTTTTCATTCCAACTGAGCTCTCAATCACTTAACTAGACCCTTAATTGAACTGATGCTTAACTGTGCTTACTTAAACTGTGCTTACTTACTGTGCTTAATTAAACATTTTTAATTGTTTTCAGCTCTTGCAGATTGTTATGCAAGTTAGCTAAAACATTTTATAAGTAACTTAAATAAAAACCAGCAGACACACTGGGTCCCAGGACTGGGGTTTAAAACCAGTTCTCCAAAATCACTGCAGGAAGAGCGATTAAGAAAGAAAAAAAAAAAAAAGAAAAAAAACCACATAAGTGTTCCAGCCTTTCTGTTCTGTACCACACCATGGATCGTTATTAATGTGTTACCTGTTGCACAATGTGGGCAATAACCCTAACACTATTAGTGCACTAGAGCGGACATTGTGAAAAGAGCTTTGAAACTGACTTTAAAGTTATACGTGTATAAGTTGTCAGGATGTTAACAATGAAAAGAAATTACAGGTGTGTTATTTAAACAGTTGTAGGACGTGTAACGCTGTATTTTTCAGAACCCCTCTACTTAATCTTTAAGCTTTACTCCAATGCAAAGGTTGTTTTGTTTTACATTTAGACCTGAAACTACTCAGTTCTGAAACAAGGTTTTTATTTGACTGGGAGCACATTTTAAAACTGGATCGACAGTGAAGTTCCTCTGGCTCACAACATGCTGTGCAGAGCTATATTGTTCCTATATGACTGTTAAACAAATTCAGGAGCTGTGTAAGTCTATTGTAGTATCTCACCCAAAACTACCAAAATGAAGTTACTTTTGCTTTTGAATACAAGAACAGTGTGTGATAAATATCGGGCCATATTTTCAAAGAGTTTACTCCAGTCTTTAATTAAATCCAGTTTTTTGAAAGTTGTTGTTAATTTTACACAACTAAACCAAACAATTAAGTCATATCTTTCAAATTCTTTTCTGCACTCTTTAGATGTTTTGTATCTCACTGTGTAACATTAGGTTAAATAAAGGAAACGCTTTGAACATAAGGCCCATTCTATTTCATGTTCAGGCAGTATTTAAAAGGTTTAACATACAAGGCATCCCATCGATGTCGTCAATAGCGGAGGTGAGTGGAACTCCGTCGATGTCATCGACTGGGGCTCCGTCCAGGGAGGTTGCGTCCCAGGGCATTCCCCGCAGTGGAGAGCCGTCTACGTTCTCCAGAGGAACCCCGTCCACGTCTTCCAGAGGAGCACCATCCAAATCAGGAGTCTGAAACCATCAGCACAGTCAGCATGCAGTGATATTCTTGAAAAATAACAAGTTTACTGCACTGTGGTTACTTTTCTTTCTACATAGCTGAAGAAGGGCTTTGTCTGAAACATTAAGAAATAAATAATTACATTAAAATGTTTGTACACTGTAGTTATGCCTCCTTTCAAATGTGTGTGTGTGTGTCTATACACATTTTTCATGACTCGGACTCGAGTCACAGAGCAAAAGACTCTGACTCGACGGAGATATTAACGCCGAGTACTTTTTTATTTTCTATTACACGAGTAATATTACAGTTACTAGGAAACTGTGCACAATAAAAACCCACTCAACAAAACATTATCCAATCACTGGTTAGCCCGTTGTCTTTGCAGCCAATCATAACAACAAATCCAGCTGGTAAACGTAAGGAGCCTGTGTGGTCCAGTGGTTAAAGAAAAGGGCTTGTAAGCAGGAGGCCCCCGGTTCAAATCCCACCTCAGCCACTGACTCATTGTGTGACCCTGAGCAAGCCACTTAACCTCCTTGTGCTCCGTCTTTCAGGTGAAATGTAATTGTTAGTGACTCTGTAGCTGATGCATAGTTCACACACCCTAGTCTCTGTAAGTCGCCTTGGATAAAGGCGTCTGCTAAATAAACAAATAATAATAATAAACACACTCCCACACAAACCCATCTGCAAATATCGCAGAGTGACTGAGTCAGGGCGCCCATGACAGGTACTGCAGTTCAGACACCGAGCGTGTGCACATGACGCATGGCTCGTGTCTCGCCGTGTCGTAAATGCCGTATCGACATTGTGAAGCCAAAGCAGGGTAATAACGCAAAAGAGTCGTAAGTGCTGTGTGTCGTAAGTCGAAGCGTCGTGAGTCGAGGAGTTCCTTTATTTGGCTTTTAACAAGCCTCTCTCTTTACTACTTTAAACTGTGTTCTAAGTTTTTTTAAGCATTGTAGAAATATATTTCTATAACCGCATTCTTGAATAATACGTAATTTGATTTTGCTGACCTCCCTGAATGTCTCCAATATAATTTATTTCTTTGCACTATCTCCACTCGTTCCAAGCACACGCCATCACTGTAACGTTTCTGTTTTGCAAAACAAATAATAAAAATAATACTAAATGTACTATTTAAGAACACACTACATACACAGTTCCGGCAATGTCTAAATCAGACTGGCAGATTTTACCTGAATTGAAGTCAAAGTAGATGCTATACTCGGAGGTAAAAAGTAACTTTAATTTTTTACCTGTGTAGTGTTATTTTCAGGTACATGTTAAGTGGTACTCCGTGCACTACGCTTGCTCGTGCATGCCTAAACGACTTCCGTTAAGAAAGCAGGGAAGCGCCCATTCAAATCTGGTACGTTATGCTGTTCTGTCTTTTACATCATTTTTAATGTAATTTATTATATTTTTCCATCATTATGAAAATAGTATACGAATATTTATTATATGCAACACATTTTTTTTTTTTTTACTTGTGCAACTTTGCAGTGGACTTCTCGTGAATTGTTTTTTCTTTTTAGAGAAATTGATTGTCTGTTTTCAGTTTAAGTTTGCAAAAAAATGATGTTGACAATAGGAAAACACCCATCTGATCGCAACTGATTGCACTTGTACCAAAATCTGACAGTGTACCTCTTTCTGACATTGCACAGATCAAGGTTTGGTACGCGTACCACATTCTAACAAGAATGTTTATTGGTTGGCCTCGTTTTGTATTCTGATTTCCACAAATGCACCTCATCGCTACAAAATGGCACGTAAACAAACGACAAAATGCGCCGCTGTTTCTCTTGCTACAAAAATTTGGAAACTGTTCGAGCTCTCGAAAAAAAACGTGAATCAGACACAAGTCGCTGAGCAATTTGGTTTTTCCCGTTCTGGTGAGTTGCTTCACATTCTGTTAAATAATTTTGCGCATGTCTTGAATACTGCTCCTGTACATGTATTCATAATTAATCTAGATCTGCTGCTGCATTTAACGTGTGTAGGGGTGCTGTGTTAATTTAATTTGACAATTTATTAACATTAGTATGTCTCTTACTTTATTATTATTATAGTTTATTAACATACAGTTGCCTATTGCTTTTCTCTTAATTCTGTTAACTTCATATGTTGATGCACGTGCGTCATGACAAGGAATACATATTTATTTATTTATTTATTTATTAATTCATATTGGTGTCTGGTGGTTAACGCCGTCTTAGAGAACACTTCGCTTATTTCCCAAAGGGTGTTCTCTTAGCCGAAGACTACTGGATATAAATTAGGGCTGTCAAGCGATTAATCTTAAGATTACAAATTGTAATCTCAGTTTTCATTGCATATTTAATTAATATATTACTGCATCCATCTCAAGTTTGGATTATTACTGATGCTATAAACAACAACACCAACACCAACCAGCCAAGCAGTTTTACGGCTTCCAAGCTCAGTACCAGTTGGAAATTTTGGCAAGCTGTAGCAAGTGTCAGCAACAGATCAGTTTTATGGAGCAATTCAAAATACTGCATTAGTTCATTATCTCACAATGTTTTATAACTTTAAACACCATAATAACCATGACCCTAGCTACACACTATAAGGAGTTAAGCTAATTTTACATTTAACCTTAAGGAGAGGTCAAAGGTCACAATCAAGGTAATTTTTGAATACAGCATACATGGGTTCCTAAATGTGTTGTATAGTAACCATAACCTATGTGCACTGTAAAGAGTTATAAGCTAGTTTTACATTTGACTAAATATTTAGAAAGGTTTTTAAAGAAATGCGTCATGTGGCCATATTGGTTTATGCACAAATACCAGGGATGATGATTGTCAGCTTTGGTGTTAATCAAATAAAAAATTTCTCAATGAAGCAGTTTTAAATTTATGAAGAAAACGTAGGTCTGGCCGTCATCTTGTTTTACGTAAGAACACCATTTTGCCATATTTGAATTCCATTGTCCCCAGGATGATACCTGCCAAGTTAGGAGTTAGTTGGTTAAACGGTTTGCAAACAGAAGCAGTTTGATGTTTGGGCGTGTTTTGGCGAATTTGGTGGCAGCCATTTTGATAGTAAAATGTATCACAGCAACTCCTGCAAACTTGAAGCGGGTTTGGCTGCTGAGGACATATGCGAAGATTCGGATCAATCGGTTCACCGGTTCCTAAGAATATTGTGAAAGGTTTTTCCAAAAAATGCATCAGGCCGCCATCTTGGTTGACACAGGAGTGCAATTTATTTTTTGCATCTGAACTGTAATCTACACGGGATGATACCTGCTAAGTTTCATGTACTAGTAATCATTTTATATTACTTTTTATTAATAACTTGAAATTGCCTAAGTAAAACAAAACATTCATGAGTAACAGTTATATCCTCCATAATTGTACATAATATTGTTTATTGAAATAAAACAAAGCTACAATGTTAAAGGGTCTGCAGTCGGCAGCTATCCACTTTTCAACAGCACTGGTTATAGTACGGTACTTAGCTTGATTCATGGGCTTGCAGTCATCGTCATGAATTTCTAAGAGTACGATGTCAAAAGTGACGGGTTTCATTTGTTGTTGACTGTAGCAGGAGAACTACTATTTTTAGAAATGAAACCATGTTTAGCACGCAGGTGCTACAGCAGACTAAATGCACTTCTGTAATACTGGAGCTCACTTTGACAGTAGATACAAGTAACCCTCTTTCTATCCAATGACCTAGCACTTTTTTTTTCTTTTTTTTTTTTTAAATAAGCTTCCCATTCACAAGTCCTTCAGGTTGAGTGCTTTTCTACATAATGCGGTACAGTGACTAATTTTATATTCAAACGATGACTACACTCATTCCTGGCATGCACTCGAGTGTATAAAAATGGTACAGCAGGAAATGAATAACGGTATGCCAAGAGGACAAGAGATTAAAAAAATGTATCTAATAAAAATGTACGCGTTAATCGCAGAAGTTAACTGCGATTAACTGACAACCCTAATTTTTATATATTACATTTTGAAAAAGCTCAACCCCCAGTAAAGATTATTTTCAGTGTTTTCCCGGAAAGGGAAAATTACAATGTCAGACCAGGTCCGACATAGGACCGCAAAGGGTTAATAAACAGAAGGGTGGTTCTTAGAGAAATGACAATAACTAGAGTTTTACACATTTGATTAACACAAAAGTGGTATCAGTGCATTGAACAAGATCTGTGTTTCTGGACCTCGAGTTGAGATGGCTAAAAAATGGGTTCTGTCTGAGTTAGAACTGCCTAAGAAGGTTTATAACACTCCTCGATTATGTGTCAGTTTTCTTAACAAACAGATTTGACCTATATGTCACGGTTTTTGTAGAATGTCAAAAAACAGGCACAATCTGAGGAATATGATGACTCATCACGTGTGTAGGACGGACATACCATAGATCTTTCCACTATCTCTTCTCCAGTCTTCACTAGTCCCAGGAAAATATTCTGTAACTGAATAAGATAAGGCTCTGGGTAGACAGCCCAGTCCTCCCACGCTCTGAAGCAAGCCATCACCTTTTGCTAAAAAAAAAAAAAAAAAAAAAAAGGCTTTTGGTTAGGAATTTCAACCGAAACGTTACACTCCATTGTTAGCACAAGCAATAATATCCCCTTTCCTTCTGATAACTTCATGATGTTCAACCTCCAATCAGACCATGTGACCTACAGCAAAGAAACCAGGATCGAGCAGCTTATCTAGAAGTGTTGTATTTTAAATATTTACATATCTTGAAAAAACACAAAATAAGTGAAACAATAAAATGGGGAATTCTCAGCACATTAAAATGGGGACCCGTAATACAGAGATAGGGAAATATCAGTCACACTGGTATTATAATGTATTAAACCTGATACAAGGGAAGAAAAAGCTTCTGTTGATGCTGTATTGTTAAAAGACTACTACCTGTGTACATCCAAGTTAAAGAGCTGAGGAAAGTCTTACTACAGGAGGCAATATTCTTTAAGTTTACCTTGAACTGTTCTGCTTGAAGTCTTGCCTGTATGTTTTTGTATGCCTCGCCAATATCATCGAACATTTGAGGGAGTTTTACCTCAAAGCTGAAAAGAAACAGATTTTTTTTTTTTTATCTCCACTCCACAGTTAACACAAATGTATAAAATCAAAGCTTTGCAAATCATGCCTACATGGAACTATGAAGGAAGAAAAACACTTACTATTTTCTATAGTAGGATGCATTTGTAACTTTGGCACAAGAGTTGTACAAAATGTCTGAAACCAAATACAGTCTTGCAATCTGTATAAAGAAGACAGGCAGGGGTTAATTATAATGGGAGAGAAACTGTACACACTGATAGAAGACAGCAGAAACATGCAGCAGTGCATTCTTGTTGGAAGAGAACACACTATGTGATGTGAAGCTAGAGATTCCAGTCCAGTAAGATGCTGGTACTGATCCCAATGCGTGTCTTGACCAGTACTAACTAACTGCAATCTCAAACGAAGCTCAGTTCATCCTGACCAGTACTAACTAATTGCAATCTCAAACGCTCAGCTCATCCTGACCAGTACTAACTAACTGCAATCTCAGACAAAGCTCAGCTCATCCTGACCAGTACTAACTGCAATCTCAAACAAAGCTCAGCTCATCCTGACCAGTACTAACTAACTGCAATCTCAAACGAAGCTCAGCTCATCTTGACTAGTACTAACTGCAATCTCAAACGAAGCTCAGCTCATCCTGACCAGTACTTACTAACTGCAATCTCAAACGAAGCTCAGCTCATCCTGACCAGTACTAACTAAATGCAATCTCAAACAAAGCTCAGCTCATCCTGACCAGTACTAACTGCAATCTCAAACAAAGCTCAGCTCATCCTGACCAGTACTAACTAACTGCAATCTCAAACGAAGCTCAGCTCATCTTGACTAGTACTAACTGCAATCTCAAACGAAGCTCAGCTCATCCTGACCAGTACTTACTAAATGCAATCTCAAACGAAGCTCAGCTCATCCTGACCAGTACTAACTAAATGCAATCTCAAACGAAGCTCAGCTCATCCTGACCAGTACTAACTAACTGCAATCTCAAACGAAGCTCAGCTCATCCTGACCAGTACTAACTAACTGCAATCTCAGACAAAGCTCAGCTCATCCTGACCAGTACTAACTGCAATCTCAAACAAAGCTCAGCTCATCCTGACCAGTACTAACTAACTGCAATCTCAAACGAAGCTCAGCTCATCTTGACTAGTACTAACTGCAATCTCAAACGAAGCTCAGCTCATCCTGACCAGTACTTACTAACTGCAATCTCAAACGAAGCTCAGCTCATCCTGACCAGTACTAACTAAATGCAATCTCAAACAAAGCTCAGCTCATCCTGACCAGTACTAACTGCAATCTCAAACAAAGCTCAGCTCATCCTGACCAGTACTAACTAACTGCAATCTCAAACGAAGCTCAGCTCATCTTGACTAGTACTAACTGCAATCTCAAACGAAGCTCAGCTCATCCTGACCAGTACTTACTAAATGCAATCTCAAACGAAGCTCAGCTCATCCTGACCAGTACTAACTAAATGCAATCTCAAACGAAGCTCAGCTCATCCTGACCAGTACTAACTAACTGCAATCTCAAACGAAGCTCAGCTCATCCTGACCAGTACTAACTAACTGCAATCTCAGACAAAGCTCAGCTCATCCTGACCAGTACTAACTGCAATCTCAAACAAAGCTCAGCTCATCCTGACCAGTACTAACTAACTGCAATCTCAAACGAAGCTCAGCTCATCTTGACTAGTACTAACTGCAATCTCAAACGAAGCTCAGCTCATCCTGACCAGTACTTACTAACTGCAATCTCAAACGAAGCTCAGCTCATCCTGACCAGTACTAACTAACTGCAATCTCAAATGAAGCTCAGCTCATCTTGACTAGTACTAACTGCAATCTCAAACGAAGCTCAGCTCATCCTGACCAGTACTAACTGCAATCTCAAACGAAGCTCAGCTCATCCTGACCAGTACTTACTAACTGCAATCTCAAACAAAGCTCAACTCATCTTTACGGTTACCTTTTTCTGCAGCGGGGTCTGTAAGATGGACAGTGATTCTGCAATACACCCCACCACCTCCTCCGCTGCCTCAGCCTTCTCCAAACAGAACACCATGGCATCTCCTATGTCCTCCTTACGAGGGCTCAGCCCTCGCAATAGGTTTTCAAGCTTATCTCTGTGTCTGAAACAAAACCATGGCTCAATTTAACAATCATGGAAATATAAAATAATCACTTAAAAAAGAATGTCCTGTGATGAAATGTTTCCATCGAGATGTAATAAGAACCACACATATCCCCTGCCAAGGCTTAAATCACCAAGAGATAGAAAATGCCAATGCACAGGTTCAGCAAACTTGGTCAGAGCTGCTGCAAATCGGCATGACGTGTCATTCCACTTAAAGCAATGAGGATTGCATTCTATGAAGCTTTTCAGTGGAGGTACACACACACTTCCCCAATAAAATTTGCTTGCCACTATGTGGACCAAGATCTAATGCCTCTTTTCCACTGTACAACCGAGCCGCGCTGGGTCCGTAGCGAGCCCTCGCGGTGCGATAAAGGGAGCCTGGGTTATTCCAATTTATTAACTCAGTTTGCCAAAAGATGCACAAACAAAAGTTAATAGACCAACGGTACCGTTCTATCTTGTATCACTATATTTTGTAAATATATTTAGGAATTTCTTTATACAGTAATCCACAAATCTTACTGATTATATCAGCTTACTAAAAGTTCAATTAGTTCTGTTGAAGGGGAAAAAAGAAGGTTTTAAAAATATGATTTGCCAAAAATATCCCGTTTAAGGACAGCTGTCTTTTTTTCCAGTTGTTTTTTGTTTGGGTGCTTAAAAAAAAAATAAAGCTGCGCGTATGCATGGTACAACTGTACAGTATTTTGTTTGACTTTTTGTAAATAAGTTTAGAATTGTTCGATTTTCCGCATTTGTTTTTCTTTATATTAATACAGATAAAGGGTGAGAAATCTGGTACAATTGTGTGGTTTTGAGTGTGAGTTAAGTGTACTATACCCGCGGTTTATGTTCATTTGCTTCTAATCGTCAGAAATTCGGACAAACTTTCTCATTTCTGACGCACGACTCTAGATCTTCCTGAACACTTCTATCTGCCCACAGAGAAACTAGAGCCTGCACTTCCACAGCGTCCCAAGGCTGTGCTTTTCCCTCATTACACTCGCTGCCCGGCATGTTGTTTGTTGTTTGTCTGAGTGTACTGCCTGACGTAACGTAATGATGAAAATCCTTAACTCCGCCCCTGCCTCGGCTCGTCTCGCAGCCGGATTCAGATGTCTTGTTAGGCTGGAGTTTCACAGTTTGGTTCTCACCTGGCTTAACAAATAGCCAGTGGAGAAGCACCCGTACCCGTACCGTACTGAGCCCTCACGGGTCGGATGTGCCAGTGGAGAAGCACCCGTACCCGTACCGTACTGAGCCCTCACGGGTCGGATGTGCCAGTGGAGAAGCACCCGTAACCGTACCGTACCGAGCCCTCACGGGTCGGATGTGCCAGTGGAGAAGCACCCGTAACCGTACCGTACCGAGCCCTCACGGGTCGGATGTGCCAGTGGAGAAGGGGTATTAGATTACTCTTAATTCATGGACTAAATAAAACCCAAAAGACTAAGACTGCAGTGTCCTTGTAGATCAGCTAGTACTTACTCTGCCTTTAGCTGGCCCTTTTTCAGCTCTTCCTCCTGCTGCGAAGGAGATGTGGGCTCGTCTTTCACCTCCTCCTCTCCATGAAGATAAGGATTTAAAAGCGGAGGCCGCCATATAGAGCCTCCTCGAAACATTCGGAAGTCTGCCGTTCTCCATTCATTCGGTGGGTCACCCTGACACCATAAATAAATAAAAATAAATAAATAAATAAATACATAAACCTGGAACCTACTGTTCTAATGCTGACAGTAAAAGAAACAGGGAAACTAATACATGGATTTACTGCAATACCTGTTATTTCATGCAATTTTAGTTAGTTTTTTTTTTTTTTTTTTAACTTATGTACAGATGATGGAACATTTTACAATTGTAAGAAGCCACCGATTCCATTTGGCAAAGTCATTCATTATTTTTTTAGACAGTGTTCTTCATACCATCAACAAAATTCGAAACAGGCATTTAGGAATGCGTGAACATAATTATTTAATGTCAAGTTTTTTTTTGGTCTTTATACATCTGGACTGTAGTTCTCACCTGAAGAATTGAGAAAAGCTTCCACCGATAATACACATGCTCCTGGCTCTTGTTTTCAAACAGGAATCTAAAAATATAAAATATCGAAGGTTAACAAACTCTCATTGGCAGGTTGTTTTTCTTTCCTGTCCAAGACTGTTGTATCGCACTGACCAGTACAACTTAGACTGACTAAGTCATCCTGTGAACAGTGTAACATAGACTGACTGACTCATCCTGTGAACAGTGTAACACATAGACTGACTGACTGACTCATCCTGTGAACAGTGTAACACATGGACTGACTGACTCATCCTGTGAACAGTGTAACACATGGACTGACTGACTCATCCTGTGAACAGTGTAACACAGACTGACTGACTGACTCATCCTGTGAACAGTGTAACACATAGACTGACTGACTCATCCTGTGAACAGTGTAACACAGGCTGACTGACTCATCCTGTGAACAGTGTAACACATGGACTGACTGACTCATCCTGTGAACAGTGTAACACATAGACTGACTGACTCATCCTGTGAACAGTGTAACACATAGACTGACTGACTCATCCTGTGAACAGTGTAACACATAGACTGACTGACTGACTCATCCTGTGAACAGTGTAACACATGGACTGACTGACTCATCCTGTGAACAGTGTAACACATAGACTGACTGACTCATCCTGTGAACAGTGTAACACATGGACTGACTGACTCATCCTGTGAACAGTGTAACACAGACTGACTGACTCATCCTGTGAACAGTGTAACACATGGACTGACTGACTCATCCTGTGAACAGTGTAACACATGGACTGACTGACTCATCCTGTGAACAGTGTAACACATGGACTGACTGACTCATCCTGTGAACAGTGTAACACACGGACTGACTGACTCATCCTGTGAACAGTGTAACACAGACTGACTGACTCATCCTGTGAACAGTGTAACACATGGACTGACTGACTCATCCTGTGAACAGTGTAACACATGGACTGACTGACTCATCCTGTGAACAGTGTAACACAGACTGACTGACTCATCCTGTGAACAGTGTAACACATGGACTGACTGACTCATCCTGTGAACAGTGTAACACATGGACTGAATGACTCATCCTGTGAACAGTGTAACACATGGACTGACTGACTCATCCTGTGAACAGTGTAACACATGGACTGACTGACTCATCCTGTGAACAGTGTAACACATGGACTGACTGACTCATCCTGTGAACAGTGTAACACATAGACTGACTGACTCATCCTGTGAACAGTGTAACACATGGACTGACTGACTCATCCTGTGAACAGTGTAACACATGGACTGACTGACTCATCCTGTGAACAGTGTAACACATGGACTGACTGACTCATCCTGTGAACAGTGTAACACAGACTGACTGACTCATCCTGTGAACAGTGTAACACATGGACTGACTGACTCATCCTGTGAACAGTGTAACACAGACTGACTGACTCATCCTGTGAACAGTGTAACACATGGACTGACTGACTCATCCTGTGAACAGTGTAACACATGGACTGACTGACTCATCCTGTGAACAGTGTAACACATGGACTGACTGACTCATCCTGTGAACAGTGTAACACATGGACTGACTGACTCATCCTGTGAACAGTGTAACACAGACTGACTGACTCATCCTGTGAACAGTGTAACACATGGACTGACTGACTCATCCTGTGAACAGTGTAACACATGGACTGACTGACTCATCCTGTGAACAGTGTAACACATGGACTGACTGACTCATCCTGTGAACAGTGTAACACATGGACTGACTGACTCATCCTGTGAACAGTGTAACACAGACTGACTGACTCATCCTGTGAACAGTGTAACACATGGACTGACTGACTCATCCTGTGAACAGTGTAACACATGGACTGACTGACTCATCCTGTGAACAGTGTAACACAGACTGACTGACTCATCCTGTGAACAGTGTAACACATGGACTGACTGACTCATCCTGTGAACAGTGTAACACATGGACTGACTGACTCATCCTGTGAACAGTGTAACACATGGACTGACTGACTCATCCTGTGAACAGTGTAACACATGGACTGACTGACTCATCCTGTGAACAGTGTAACACAGACTGACTGACTCATCCTGTGAACAGTGTAACACAGACTGACTGACTCATCCTGTGAACAGTGTAACATATGGACTGACTGACTCATCCTGTGAACAGTGTAACACATAGACTGACTGACTCATCCTGTGAACAGTAACACATGGACTGACTGACTCATCCTGTGAACAGTGTAACATATAGACTGACTGACTCATCCTGTGAACAGTGTAACACAGGCTGACTGACTCATCCTGTGAACAGTGTAACACATGGACTGACTGACTCATCCTGTGAACAGTGTAACACATGGACTGACTGACTCATCCTGTGAACAGTGTAACACATAGACTGACTGACTCATCCTGTGAACAGTGTAACACATGGACTGACTGACTCATCCTGTGAACAGTGTAACACAGACTGACTGACTCATCCTGTGAACAGTGTAACACAGACTGACTGACTCATCCTGTGAACAGTGTAACACATGGACTGACTGACTCATCCTGTGAACAGTGTAACACAGACTGACTGACTCATCCTGTGAACAGTGTAACACAGGCTGACTGACTCATCCTGTGAACAGTGTAACACATGGACTGACTGACTCATCCTGTGAACAGTGTAACACATAGACTGACTGACTGACTCATCCTGTGAACAGTGTAACACATGGACTGACTGACTCATCCTGTGAACAGTGTAACACATAGACTGACTGACTCATCCTGTGAACAGTGTAACACATGGACTGACTGACTCATCCTGTGAACAGTGTAACACAGACTGACTGACTCATCCTGTGAACAGTGTAACACAGACTGACTGACTCATCCTGTGAACAGTGTAACACATGGACTGACTGACTCATCCTGTGAACAGTGTAACACAGACTGACTGACTCATCCTGTGAACAGTGTAACACAGGCTGACTGACTCATCCTGTGAACAGTGTAACACATGGACTGACTGACTCATCCTGTGAACAGTGTAACACATGGACTGACTGACTCATCCTGTGAACAGTGTAACACATGGACTGACTGACTCATCCTGTGAACAGTGTAACACAGACTGACTGACTCATCCTGTGAACAGTGTAACACAGACTGACTGACTCATCCTGTGAACAGTGTAACACATGGACTGACTGACTCATCCTGTGAACAGTGTAACACATGGACTGACTGACTCATCCTGTGAACAGTGTAACACATGGACTGACTGACTCATCCTGTGAACAGTGTAACACATGGACTGACTGACTCATCCTGTGAACAGTGTAACACATAGACTGACTGACTCATCCTGTGAACAGTGTAACACATGGACTGACTGACTCATCCTGTGAACAGTGTAACATATAGACTGACTGACTCATCCTGTGAACAGTGTAACACAGGCTGACTGACTCATCCTGTGAACAGTGTAACACATGGACTGACTGACTCATCCTGTGAACAGTGTAACACATGGACTGACTGACTCATCCTGTGAACAGTGTAACACATGGACTGACTGACTCATCCTGTGAACAGTGTAACACATGGACTGACTGACTCATCCTGTGAACAGTGTAACACAGACTGACTGACTCATCCTGTGAACAGTGTAACACATGGACTGACTGACTCATCCTGTGAACAGTGTAACACATGGACTGACTGACTCATCCTGTGAACAGTGTAACACAGACTGACTGACTGACTCATCCTGTGAACAGTGTAACACATGGACTGACTGACTCATCCTGTGAACAGTGTAACACATGGACTGACTGACTCATCCTGTGAACAGTGTAACACATGGACTGACTGACTCATCCTGTGAACAGTGTAACACAGACTGACTGACTCATCCTGTGAACAGTGTAACACATGGACTGACTGACTCATCCTGTGAACAGTGTAACACATGGACTGACTGACTCATCCTGTGAACAGTGTAACACAGACTGACTGACTCATCCTGTGAACAGTGTAACACATGGACTGACTGACTCATCCTGTGAACAGTGTAACACATGGACTGACTGACTCATCCTGTGAACAGTGTAACACATGGACTGACTGACTCATCCTGTGAACAGTGTAACACATGGACTGACTGACTCATCCTGTGAACAGTGTAACACAGACTGACTGACTGACTCATCCTGTGAACAGTGTAACACATGGACTGACTGAGCCATTTGGTAAAACTTTCCTGCTGTTTTCCATCCTCCTTGAAGAGATCAGAACAATGGGGATGTATGCCATGCCCCCCCCCCCCCACCCCCACCCCCACCCCAGTTCATATTCCAACACATTGCAAGATGAGCACCATTACTCAGCGATTACCTGAAGTCTGGATTGCTCTTTTCCTTGTTCATGATTATAGCTTCAAACATGGGTCCTTCACGCACCACAAATTCAATCATTCTGTGGATAAGCCCTAATAGGTTCCTATTAAAAAAAAAAAATACAGAACATATTCATATCTTTTCATCTTCTGGCCTTGAAAATGTCTAATTCGTGAAACTGAATGGCTGCAAAAGCTACACTCACTGCCGACATGCTCCAGCTAACACTACAGTGAAATGCTTTTCAGAGGCTCCCTTAGTTTGGTGTAGTTCATGAGCTGCAGGGGGTCATGCAGTGTTTCCAAAACCAAAAACTGTATCTAATCCCACAGAAAACAACAAACTACAGAGATAGGTAGAACTATTTTTATGAAAAGAACATTGCTTACTACTATTAGCTACTACAGGCTTTGTTCTGCTGTAATATCTTTTTAAATGTATCAATACAATTAACTAACATAGAGCTATTGCAGTCCCCTGGTAATAATCAAATTTATATATATATGTTACTAATGCTGAAAAGCCACCAGTACATCCTAGAATTATTACTGTTATAGCTGAAACATTTGTATTTCAAGCCAGAACTAAGTGTTGCACATGAAAGCATAAGCCAAAACGTACTGCATCATTTTACACATTTCTTCTACAAGAATGTGGCATATCTCATGATTTGTTCTTTTATTACACTTGATGAACGTAGTTCTTAAAACAATCCGCAGGGCAAGCATTACCTGCATGCAGTACATTCTAAATACTGCTTACTTAATGAATATATTCACGAGAAGCTAGGCAGGCCCACACAATGGTTGTCATTCTACATGTTTTTTCAGGAGTTCCTTGAAGCATTGCAGCTATCACAGAACTTTACTCCAGGACTCCAGGACCAGCCACACTCATGACTATGAATAGCAGGAGTCCCCAATTCTCTGAGCAAGACATTGGAAGTCTCTGAAGTGACTAGCTGTGCACTTTAACAACAGAGCAGCTAACTATTTTAAACACACAGTAGAACTACATCTATTACACATGGAATTCAAGGGCCTTTAGGCCAATAAGGCAAAACCAATTCATAATGTTTATTTAAAAACTAAAAAAGAATATTTTTTATATATATATATTGTTTTCTGGTTTAGGGCTATGTATTTAGCAATCAATACCTTCCTTCTCTCTCAGCTTTTTACTGATTTCTTGAGATTGCTCGTAGGACTGGGGGGCTTCCTGGTTTAGACTCGTAACCTGGAATACAGGATCTTTTCCTTCTAAACTGTGTGTTGTAAGAATGCTGGTCAGTCGTAGTAGCAGTAGTAGTAAGAATGGATTGAAAGTGTACCTTTCTGTTGGGATAACCACTTTGACTACGGCTTCGGACAGAGTCTGTACGTGAAGTCAAATCAAATAGTAAAAATATAAAGAAAGTGAGTATATACAGGTGAAACACTGCAGGATATATATATATATAGCATCAAGAAAAAAAAAAAAAAACATTCACAAACTGCAATCATAATCTTAGTCGATCTGTTTTCTGTAGCTAATACGAATTCCATTACATACATATTATAATTAGGGCTTCTGTTTTTCGGGTTTTATTAATTGTATTTTTCGGTGTTTATTTTTAGCTATTTTCGAGTTTTATGTAAATCATTTTTTTCGGGGCTTTCGTTTTTTATATAATTTATGAAATTAGTGTTTTCGGTTACTTTCCAAAATGCTCGAGCATTTTTTTTTGTGTGTGTGTCAAAATATGTATAGTAACTCGACAGTACTTGCACACTTAAGTTGTACCTTCTTTCCTTTGCTGTCTTCCACAACGGGCACATTCTTCTGGGGTTTTTGTGTGTAGGCATTTTTGTACATTTCATCGCAATTCTGTTTTAACCCTTTGCGGTCCATTGTTGGACTGGGTCCGACATTGCAATTATTCCTCTCAGGTCCTTTGTCGGACTGGGTCCGACATCATTATAGCAACGCAAAAAACGGGTTTCTAGTCGTTTTTTCTCCAGAAAAAGCCGAGAAAACCATTCAAGTGGGAGCGACAGGAGCCGAGACAAGCCGATAAAAAAAAGACAAAAAAAAAAAGGCGTATCTCATGATTAGTCATACATGGCCCTGGTGTCAGATAACGGGGCGGTCGTAAGTAAACAAGCTGGCTGCCTGTGAATCAGCGCACAGAGAACACGGACATTTGCAGAGCTTTTTTGAGATGTTATAGTAATAAAATAATGACTTGGGGATTATTGAGGAGTTTGGTGATAAAACGAGTGATCAGGAGATGATTGATCGGTATGTACGACTATTATTTTTATTATTATTTATTTCTTACATAGGTGAAAGCTATATTGTTGATATGCAGGGCCATTTAAACCCGTTTGACTGTGGAAAAAAATACTTTTAAACAGCGCGTCTAAAATTAACTGCGCGTGTGAAAATTA
The DNA here is from genome assembly GCF_902713425.1 of Acipenser ruthenus. Lineage (NCBI taxonomy): Eukaryota > Metazoa > Chordata > Actinopteri > Acipenseriformes > Acipenseridae > Acipenser > Acipenser ruthenus. Next base: position 19,769,583 of record NC_081204.1, read on the forward strand.
ATTAGACCTGACGTGCCTGACGCGCAATTAATAAATGGACTGCAAAGGGTTAAATCCTCCATGTTTTAACTGTAATACAGCTTTAAATCCCACTAACAAGCCTCCATCTTGATTGTAATCTTGTTTTAAATCTTGCAAGCAGTGTCTCCAATAGAAATGTAGGAATGTGCTGTCACTCAGTAGTTGGGGCGGGTTTAAAGTATTCAGAACGAATCAATGATAGATACAAGTCAGGAAGGCGGGACATTGCCAAGCAGCACAGGGAAATATATTTATTATTATTTTTGTAGTAGGTTTTATTTTTTAATGGGAAAAGGGTAAAGTCAACGTGACTAGATTAACCATTTCCACAGTTTTTCCAGTGTTTACTGGCTATCCACCGATTTAATTATTTTTTGTATTGGGGAGTGTTTTATCGGGTTTATCGGTTAAAACCGAAAATCAGAAGCCCTAATTATAATGAAAGTTCTATTTATTCCAGCAAAATGAATGTATTTCTTCTGACTTGCATACAAAAATTCTAATTAGAAAATAACACACTAAAGTAAGTGATAAACTGCACCCTACTAAAATGCAGTAGATCAACCTACCAAAAGTCCTGTTGAGTTCTAGTCTGCTCTAGATAAAAAGCATGCATAGACCTCTTTCCCCCATAACGTGGAAACACTACCTTGTCAAATTCTTCCTTGGATCTAGTAATGGGTGGTTTTGGCGCGTCCTGATTTCTGAACCTCTCTCGAGGCTGTGCGTTAAAGGGTAACCCAGATGGAGGGGGGGGTGTAGTTAGTTTCAGCACACCGGGAGGAACGTACAAAGGGTGTGGGGGGATGCGGACTGCCTTTCCCCAGCCCAGCTTCATTTCGAAGCCCATTACCACCTTGCCTGTGAATATAAAACCCACACATGAAAACCAAGTTTCTTTGAGTCAGAAGATGGTGTTGATAAAACGCAGAATGTGTGAAGGATGCAAGCACATACAAACCTGCTGGATGGTTATTATCCCTCATAGCATTTCATCAAAACCTTGTTTTTATTTATTTACTGAATTTATATAACGCTTTTCATACAAAAGTATCGCAAAGCACCGTACACAGCAGAAAAAGAGAACAAACCACAATATATTTGTATAGCATGTCACACATACAACTGCCATAATCAGACCATTTCAACATCCTATTTAAACAACAGTATACACAATACAAAAGCAGCAATTTTAAAGTTGTATTAAAACCCACCAAGATAAGAAAGCGGGATACCACACGTTTTGGGACACCAAAATAAAGTGCATTACAATAATCAATTCTAGATGAAACAAAGGCATGCATTAGTCTCTCGGCATCAGATACGGAAACAATGGGTCTAAGTTTGTTGTACAGAGGCCTTCATATTAACCAGTCTACTTTTGAAAAGGTATATTTCAAATAAATGGCAAATACTTTTCACTAAAAGTGTAGCAAATAAGGACCAGTGACAAATACTCTATAATGTGACTTTCACTGCCAGGAATAGGAGCACTTTATAGATATCAATGGAGCAGATATCAATGGAGCAGATACCAATGTGTGTGACTGCACTCAATGTATGACGAGAGGGTCAATGTTATTAATCATGCACCTGCTGATACACAGATAACCACTTACCATCCAGTGCCTGTAGTGCTCTTTCTGCATCTTTTCGGGTCATAAAAGCTACAAATCCACGATTTTTAACCCTTGTTCTCTCCTCGTCAGTCCGTGGCCACATAATCTTCACACTTGCCAATGGCCCAAACTTGCCAAACTCCTTACAAAGCATTTCTTCATTCATCTAGAAAAAAAAGATTTGTTTAAGTCTTGTGGCACAGTAAACACAGTTAAACAAACAATAGCTTTATTAAAACATTTCCCCAAGATATAGCCTTCATTAGCCAGAACTAGAAATAAGCCCCCTTGACCTGGATTCTATATATACAGTATATATATATATATATATATATATACACAATATATATATATATATATATATATATATATATATATATATATATATATATATATATACACACATATATATATATATATATATATATATACACACATATATATATATATACATATATATATATATTATTATTATTATTATTATTTATTTCTTAGCAGACGCCCTTATCCAGGGCGACTTACAATTGTTACAAGATATCACATTATACATTATTTCACATTATACAGATATCACATTATTTTTACATACAATTACCCATTTATACAGTTGGGTTTTTACTGGAGCAATCTAGGTAAAGTACATTGCTCAAGGGTACAACAGCAGTGTCCCCCACTGGGGATTGAACCCACGACCCTCCGGTCAAGAGTCCAGAGCCCTAACCACTACTCCACACTGCTGCTATATATATATATATATATATACACACATACATACAAATTGTACATATTACCTTTGGGTTAATGCTTCCGATATACAAATTGGTTGTGTGCGGGTCTCCTAAATCATCATCAAACACTAGGAGACAAAAGAAAGTGGTTCAGTGGTAGATCTTTTTTTTTTTTTCTTTAAATATACCTTGGAGCAGTGAAAATGTACCAAGCAATACAGGTCAGGACAACTGATAAAATAAAAATCATACAATATAGACAACCAGGATCATACCATGCATTATGGTACATATCAAATCTTTATACATTTACATGATAAGCGGAATATCTTCATACTTCTAGTATTGTCAGGCAGGTTAGGAAATTCTATCTTACATGACCGTCGAGGCGGCTGCATTTCCATGTCTCCATAGCTGCCGGGTTCGGATGTACATTTTTTTCTTTTGTATCGCTCCTCACGCTCCTCCTGTATCCTAAAATGTAGATTTTTTTTTTTTTTCCCAAGGTTGATTTTATAGTGTGGAAATCGCATTGCCCTAATCAAAAAAGACTGCAAGGTATCGCGCAAATACTTACTGTTTGAGTTCCTCTTTAAACAGTTCCAGGTTACTTTTCTTTTTCTCTTCCGTTTTCTTCTTTATAAACTGACAGACAAAACAAAATATTAATTCCACTACTTCATTACTAATCAAGCGCTATATATGTGTGTAATTTATATTTATTATATATATATATATATATATATATATATATATATATATATATATATATATACCACACAATAATATGTCTTGACTTGGTTTTGAGCCATAGCCACGAGTGCATTGCTAGCTCAAAATTAATGATAATTGAGTTACACAAAAATTAGGCCGGTTCCCAGTCTGCCTGGTTTGGATACATCAGTAGATTAAGACAATTTGGCAACCAATGGTACATACAGGTTTCTTTGAGTCTGAAGATGGTGTTGATAAAACATTATTCTGCTGCACTGGAGTTAATTTCGTCGCAGGCCGGTATAGTTTGTTCTTCTTAATTTCTGCAGCTTCCTCCTCTGTAATGTAAAATAAATAAAAAGGAGAGCAGTTGTGGATTCACACATTTTACCAGCTATATCAAACAAACCATGTTTTAAGAAGTGGAGGATTTCAACATTCATATTCTGTACCTTTTGTTGCATTTACAATGCCCCCTCGCACAAAGGTCTTCACAGTGCTGTCATCGCTACCATCAAAGGATGCTAAAAATTCTTCAAACACTTCTGCAGCTTTCTCTTCTTCCTCCTAAACACAGATGAGTTTGATCAAACATACTCAACACAACATTTGAGTGAACAACGCATTGTTTGTGAGCCTTACTTAATGTGTGTGCGTGTACAGCACTACCTATTTATTAGACACTGCAGCATAACACTTCAGCTTAAAAAGACCTACATCCCCCAGCATGGCTGTAAATACAAAGTCTGTCAGTCTTATGAAAAGTGTAAAGCCCCAAGACCGAGGCGCATGTTAAAATGTGCTTTACATGTAAAACTGTAGGACAGTCAGACCTCTTTACAGATTCTGATCCTCTCAATAAAGAATGACATGTAATGTATGGACTCCTCTACTTTTATGGGGATAAAAACTGCACATTAACAACATATTAAACAGCATGGAAAACACAACATGCAAAGGGTTTGTAAATGTCACTTACCTTTTTCTTAAGTTCATCTTGTTCCTTTTTACTTAATGTCCGTTTAGTGGCAAAGGCTTTTAGCTTGCGATCTGCCATTTTTCTACTGGTGGAGAAAAAATATATAGGTCTACATATAGGTTACTGACACAGCAAAATAATAAAAAAAATATTTTGCAATACATGACGCAAATGATGAAGAAGTATTTTTGGTTCAAGTGTCTTGCAGGTCCCCTCTGAGGACCAGTCAATACCTTAAATGGTGTGGCTTTAAAAGAAAAGAAAAAAAAAAAAAAAAAAAACGTAGATGAGGGTAGGCAGCTGCCCTCTGGCCCCTGCAATACAGATCCCTGTACAATACAGTACATACTTTTAAAAGGGCCACTGCATGACAACACAGCGCGGCTAAGTTTATACCATGATAATTACTTTATATATTTTGTACATATACACTTCATGAATCAGTTTAAATATGTGTTTTTATTATATCAGTACGGTTTGCTTTACATGTAGTCAACATTACTTCAGAATGAACCAACACTGAATAACGACGTACATGAACCGGAAGCACTTGAATACAATACAGAACATTTAACCACATGCAAATAACAGCTGGGATTTGTGCAGGCTCTTAAACGTGTTGATAGCGATTGCAATTGATTTTACAATGACGAATACCTGCCGTAATGGAGTACCACCGGTACGTGTCTTTTTTTATTGTATTTTTACCCCTCGGTCATTGTCTGCGGTCAGTACAAAACAGAATGCATCAAATAATCACGCTACGTATGAACTAAAACATATTTAATGTGAGTATTGCACTATATAAAGTGCAATTGAGCCGTATCAAACACAACAGTCTTGTTTTAGCAGTAAAACACACACGGTACTGTTGTTGCTAGTCGTACATGTTCGTTTGTTGCGCCCCCACCCCCTCTTTTCTCCAGGCTCTGTAGCACGTACTAACTTGCCTGGATCCCGTTTTCATTTCTCAGTTATGACACAGCATACGCTTCTACAGTAACTACAAATACAGCAGTGCATAAATATTGAGTAAAAACTTACAGATTTGTAACTCGGATGTTGTCCAAACGTAATAACAATTGTTATTGATCCGCCATGTTGAACTGGCTAAACTGTAGGTGCTCCCGACGTAACACAACGTGACTCTACCTCAGCCAATGAACATTGAAGGGCGTCCTAGCTTTACTTCTCAGTATGTATCGCGGGCATACGATGCATGCTTGAAAGCAAACAGTATTGACAGATGAGAGGTTTTCAATTTAGGACAATCTGGAGCTAGGAAATGGGAAGGGTGGTTTTAAATGTATGGTGATGTTCTAGACTTATACATAATGTTCTTCCTTTACAAAGATGGCAGATGCACTGTGACATCATGCCTGTTGCCCTCTGATCTCTATAGATTTGCTTTAACTGCCTCAACACTATAAGATCACTTCATGTGCAGTTTAAGACCCACATAGAGTTTGAGCTGCATAGAATGTGAATAAGTGGCACAGGTGGGGCCCTAATACTTGTTGCACAGGAAGTTTATTTAATTGTAATGGCAGTGTTTGTGTTGTGCCGGTCAGTGAGTGGGAAAAATAATATATATATATATATATATATATATATATATATATATATATATATATATATATATATATATATATATAGCTGATGAGAAGTAACTTGTCAGTATTGTTTTTTAGCTTGTTTGTGCCAATGAAATGCAAAAATAAAAATGTCTTTGCTACAAAATAGATGTATTTCGACCAGTGCTTTTCAATCAGGGATACGCGTACCCCCGAGGTACTCCTAAGGATCATAGGGGGTATGTACAAAGTAAAAAGAAAATAATCTTGGACTGATTTTTTTAAACTGTATTATATATTATCGTTAAGCCACTGTGTATAAATGTTAGATTTTTGTTTAGCAGCTCAGAGGTTAGTATAGTGTAGTTTCGCAATGATCACCCACATGTACACGTGTGTCATTCCACACCAACTCAACCAGAGCCGTTGCCCGACGTCTCAGATTTTGCTAGAAAAATTCAACAGGAAGTTTTTGGGCCCGCTGAGTTCAGAAATGCTAATGTTTTATTTTTATTTTTATTTCCCCTTCGAGCTGTGACCTGGCAAAGGTCAACCAAAAGTGAAAAGGTGACCCTGACCAGGAAACACACCCTGGGCTCAACGAAGACGCTGCCTTGTTTGACTCATAATGAATAGGGCTTTCGAGAAAAAAAAAATACCAGGAGCCCAAGATCTACAAGAATCAAGCAGAACATTTTGGTATTTGCAGATGTTTTATTTCTGGCAGATTTTTGAAGTTGCATTTGTCATGCATTCGAGCATTGCTTATGGCCACTTTGTTGAGGTTAAGTACCACATAGTCCTAACCAAACTGGCGTTATTCTTCAATTTTGCATTATGTGGGGTTAGATCTAAGGTAAAAAGTGACGGAGTGTGCTTCCAGTGGCACTAGCTTGGAGCTGAGGGGTTATGAACTTGCGTGTGGAACTTAAATTTCTTTGTTACAGTGACACATTTGAAACTACCAAAACCTCACTTAGGTGCGTTTTAAAAACTACAAACTGATAGAAAACAAAAAAAATAGATTACCATGCTAAACCTAAGGAACTTCAAGGGTTAACAACTTCCAGAGTCACTAGAATTTCACATCTCCTCCTATTGGAATCAAACTAAAAATCTCAGTTCTTATGACACGTATATAACTTTGCTAAAAAGAAAGTATCTTAAACATTTTAAAAGTTGCATGCAGAGTGTGGTTGGTTAACAACTGCTATAGAAACCACACATCACAAAGTTCAGTAATCATCAAATTTAAAATTACTGCATGTGTGAACTGGAACGGGGAGTGACATTTTCTTCACAATGTTCTTCTTCCATTCATAGAACAGTCTGTCCTCAGAAGGGCCACTTGAAGGTGTTCGGTCCGGCAGGATGCATCACCTTCACTTGTGCTCCATCATCAGAGACGTTCTCAGCTTCTCCAGGGAACATGTTATTGTGCTACAGCACCTTCACCCTGTCACCAGATGCAGCTGAGCTGGACCCTTCTGGATAACTGCACCTTTCAACACTGTCACCACTTTCACTGGTAAATGAGACCTTTATCTTGCCTGGGGTATCGGGTACAAAGTGGTGTGCTTCCCTGGAGTCGGTGATGGCTAGGGCGTCGTCATACCTGACATTAAGGAAAGGGTGGTTCTCTTCAACCTGTTCTTGAGAGACGAACATGACCTGCACACAGGCTATGTGTACTTTTGCCCATTCATACAGCTGGTAAGGGGTAAGAATGATGTTGCCTTGAAGACTAGCTTGTGCTGCTCTTGCCTTAATAGTACCTCCCACACCATCACACAGACTTTTTCTTTGTGATGTGGCAAAGTAGTCGCCACCGCTTAGAATGGGCGCGTTTGTGTTAATGTGATTCACCCGCAGTAAGCGATGGACAGTATAAACTCACACACAATAACCTGACATTCAAAATGTCCCCCAATCACCAGTACAGTAATCAAAACAAACAAGCGTGTATGCGGTTTTATTAGGGAGCTCCCCTAAATCCCTGTTTAGAAAGATACAGGGTATTAATGCTTGTGACAGAGTAGCCGTCTGCTGTGTGGATGTGTGCATTCGCTGCTGAGTGACAGTCAGGAGATCGAGACGGAGGCTGAAGTTGATACGGAAGGTGAACAGGATTTATTTACATATTGTAGCGCTGAGCTGCAGGGTTTTCAGGATATAATGAGCCAGAAAACAGTTGCGGTTCAAAGCAGTAAGAAACCGCTGTATTTATTTATTTTTAGCTTTTAGTTACTCTCAGTCCTCTCCTCTCACTCACAAGCTCAATCTCTCTTAACTCTCTCTCTCAATTCTCCCGCCACCAGATCCTGCTTCTCTCTTTCAAAGTGTCATCTCCAGACACACACCGAAATCCCTCCCCCTTCCTCACTCGTTGGTCCAACACTCTCTATCTCTGCCTGGTCACACTCACTTTCAGCTCTAAGTCACACAAGCACCAAAACACACAGAGAACGCTAACAGATCTGAACAAGAATAACACAGTTTACAAACACACATTATTTACAGAGAACTCCCACCCCCTTCCCCAGTCCATAATCAGGTCCATTCCCACACTGTCCCCAACTTTTTGAAGCAAAGTTGCATTGTTTGCTGACTGACAGAGTTCCAAGCATGCTTTAGCAAGCACACAGCATCTAACAGAGACATTTTATTTACACTGAATTTTTGTGCTGATGCTCATCACTTTTCACTTTCCAGCCATGCTTGCTTGCTGTTGCAGTCAGTGCTGTTTTTTCAAACTGTAATAAACCTGACACTGCATACAGGGATTAAATAGCCAAGGTACAATACAGGGGTAATCGCTCAGTAACGAGGTGCAAACAGCTGATTAATTGATCTGTCAAGCTTTTTTACTACAGTAAAGTGCTGCCTTTTTTAATTAAATCTATGTGAATAGTAAGATCAAGTAAGAGCGATTACTACAGTATAAGCAGTGCATTTGTTATTTAAATCTGTGTGAACGGCACATAACGAGATCCAAACAGCTGAGTTTGCCCGAAATATATGGCGTGCTTAACACGGTATAAATGATGCCTTTGTTATTGAAATCAATGGGAATGGCAAACAGCAAATGCTATTTGTCTGATATAAATGGCCAGGACATGCTTCACAAGCACCTGTCATACAAGCTTCTTCTTCAAGGGAGCACACAGTCTTACCAAGCAAGCTTTTGTAGTCCTCCTGACACCACACGCCTTTAACATTAACATTACATTCTGATGGTACGTACAGACGCACATGGAGTGAGTCCCAGAAGCTCCAGGCAGTATGCACCACTTAGGCCGCAGAGCTGCAAATGACGAGAACCCAATCTTCTTGTCGCTCTTGGAAGGTACGATGGGCCTTGCGACGGTCGACAAGCATTAAGTGCTTTGGCTTCTTCACTTTCTCTCCATTGATACGCACGGTTACCACCTGTTTTGCCCCTGGACATACGTGACTCACTTCTTGCTCTTCGTAGAAGACTCGTACTTTCATCAAAGTCCAACCACGTTTAGAGTCAGGCTTCGCCATCAAACCCTTATCCTTTTTTTTAGCTTACGTGCCAGCTTGACTTGATGAACTGACCATGACTCGGGTGCCAGAGTCAAAATCTGGACCTGTAGTTCCTTCAAAGTAGTCGAAGAGGTTCTGAAGCACATGATCACTGTCTGGCTGTGAACAGGCTGGATGAGTGGTGACGTCAGACCCAGGAAAGGAAACACAGAGGACGGTGAAATGAAATGATGAAGGCGCTTGCTTGCGCCGGTTTATAATAAATAAAAGGTTTGAACAAAACACAACACAGGACACGGCACTTGACGCCAAAATAAACAGACAGATAACCAAAACGAACAGACACTAACACACAGGGACGAACACTAAACAAACAAGTACCGTGCTGGTCCTCCAGCACCACGTAGCAATTGGTTATTTACTTTTTTACTCTCCTCACTCCCATTCTTTCTCCCTGAACACACATCCCAGTGCAGCCAATCTGCAGGTCTTTTATATTCTGGCCGAGGGGTTAACTAGCTAGTTATTATCTTATTAGCCCTCGGCCTCGGTTTAAAAATGATGCGCGACTGTCAGCTAATTAAATACTCAGTAGCTGATCAGTCATTCATCTTCACAAGGTTCTAAAAACACACTAAATCAATAACACATAATGGTGGTGCTTTTGTCCGCACCGCAACAATAATAATACAATAAATCATAATATAATAATGATAATACAAAACATACAAATATACAAATAATAATACACGGGCGAGGTGAACCCCGTAACACTGGCACACTTGGAACATACGCTGGATTGGATGTACTAGTCGAGCGGATTCTCCAACACCCAACACTTTTGAAAGATTACAATTTCTGAACTCAACTGGCCCGAAAACCCCCAGGTGAATTTTTCTAGCAAAATCTGAGACGGTTGGGCAGCAAAATGCCCCTTTTCTGGTTTAGTTGGCGTGGAATGACTCATGCTTCATCCACCCATTTCCATTGGGTGGATGAAGCAGGCGTGTGGCAGTTCTGCCTATGGAGAGTGCTCTGTGCTGCTAATGAACCTTGCAGATTTAAATTAGTTGTATAATTGAATACTAATCAGTGAAGCACAATGTTTCTGCATTTTTTAAAAGTATAAATGCTCCGGTAAACATGAATATAATCACAGTGCTGTAAATCCAGATTATCCTGTGTATTGTTTCTCCAGTCAACAATTGATACATTCCTTACATGCAAAAGAAAAACTAAGGAATAAAACAGTCTACAGAAAGTGCCAAGCCATGTAAAGTTATACCGAGTCCCTTTGGATACGTTTTATGCTGGCTTTAATAAAAAGTTTATCATTGTTAGTTATTCTAGTTTTTTCTTGAGGTTAATGCTTTTGATGTTGTAAACATTTTAAATGGTACACAATTATTCTGAGCTGGGAAGTAAATGGTAACGTGATAATCATTTACAGTGCAGACGATTTTGGATTATGTATAATAACTTTGCCGAATAGAAAGCGAATACATTTGTTTTCAGAGAGATTCTGTGCATCAAGAAAATTGTAATTAAACATCCATGTTGCCATTGAATCTGATTCTAACCCTTTGGAATTTCTGAAGCTACTGCATTCCCTAGATTTTGTCCAGCATGTTAAAGATCCTACGCATATTCGTGGCCATACTTTAGATTTCATAATTTCTAGTGGTTTAGTTGTTCAAAATGTCAAAACTATTGATTTCACTATTTCTGATCATGCCATTCTTTTCTAGATTAATTTGCCTTTAACTGCAAATAGTCTGAAACATACAATTAAAACACGGGTAGTTCATTCTTCAACTGCTGGAAAGTTTTCTGAGGCATGGAGTTCATCTCCACTTCCTCAGTCTTTATCATTAGATGAGCTGGTTAACACCTACAACACCCTGACTGGTATCACAGATGCTGTAGCAGTTAAAACTCAGAGTGTCTTTAAAATAAGCTTTGGTTTGGTTTAAAGAAGGCATGGTTTAAATTGAAAACTGAGGGTCGTAAACTGGAACTGAGATGGAATGAATTTAAACTGCATGTTCAATACTTTGCATGGAAAAGCCATCAGGAAAAATATAGCAAGGCTCTGGCATTGTTATTATTCTAATTTAATTAAAACCAATAAAAACAGTCATAGGTTTATTTTTGCTTGCCTAGATAACGCTGTATGTGCAGCAAATACCAAAACATGAAATACAGACTTCACAAGTTTCCCATTATAGTTGTAATTGAGGTACATGTATAACCCTACACACCTGTCTGTTACATGCACAGGAGCTGAGAGTCTGTAAACCTGAACTGTCTCTGCCTGTCCCGGTGTCTTCGGAAGAAAAGTGCCATTTGGTCACCCTAGTAATAACGACTTTAATGGGTAAGTAGGACGATTTGAATGTGATGACCGTAACTTTTAATTTTTTTATCGATTGATTCGGAATTGAACATGGTTTATTAACATAGGTATTTACTGTCAAAATACTGTAAAATAAGTTTACATGTAGAACGCCATAATAGATGGAACGAGCACAATTTACTGTCGATCACGCCATACCATGCAAAAGAGCATATTTGGATATGATTCGTCAGTGTGATGCCAGTACCATGGTGCTAAACATCACGGGAATGCTTCGCACATAATGCAGATTCCTTGCTTTGTTTTCTCATTTTTTTGCCTAGGAAGGAGGAGAGCCAGAGGCGACTTAATAGAGGTAAATTGTCAAGGGGTTTAACAAAGTAACTGCTGAGAATTATTTTTCTTAGGTCACAGAGAACAGAACCAGGGCCCACGAGTGGAAGCTGAGGAAGGGCATATTCAGAACTGAAGGGAGAAAGAGCTTTTTCACAGAAAGGGTGGTGAACCATTGGAACAGGCTGCCGGACAGAGTTGTTGAAGCAGAAACTATTGGATCCTTCAAGAATAAACTAGATGCTGTCATGAACAATACTGTATAACCCTCTCTGTGACCTTAATAAGACCTTTAGCTAGCCACCTGGAGGGAGGGCTGTCCGTCTAGCCATGGATTCCCAGAGGTTTCATTCTCCTCCTAACCTGGTTCGGGGGTTTTTGTTTTTCCTCTCCGAAGTCTTAACGGACCACGCTGGCACCAAAGCCAACCAGCATAGGTGGGCCGGGTGGCCTTTTTCTTTTTCTTGAATTTGTTATGTTCTAAATAACAAGTGTTTGACCTGAATGACCTTCCATAGGCAAATATGAGAGAGAGAGCAAGCCCAGAATATATCCAGAGGCTAAAAAAATAAAAGTCTCCTTACTGGCATAATTTCCTTTCTTGTTTTTTTTTGTCCTGTGGTTGCTTTTTATGTATTTTTCTACACATAGTACTACTTTGTGTATGTAATACGTGAGTGTAAACTACAGTAGGCCTCCTCTGATTTTGGATGTGCAGTTCTTAGAGCTGTATTATTGCTCAGGATACAATGAAAACAGGACGCAAGCAGGACACGTCTTTTAAATTGGCAGCAGTGCAAAGTTAAAACGGTTAGCAAACGTCAAACTAAAGGTGATTAATTACACAGAACCACAAAAAAGCAACGTGGTGAAATGAACTTCTAAGCAACTAGCAGAGCAATATCCCAAACAATCTCACGAAACTGGGGGGAGCAGCTTTAAAGAGAATCAGACTTCAAATTAACCAAAGCCTTTTGGTTTTGTGCAGATGCAATATACCTCTGCATCCCCATGATAATGCAAATCCTAAAGGGAGGGCAGCTTCCAGTTTGCAGATGCAATATACCTCTGCATCCCCTTGTTAATGCAAACCCTAAAGGGAGGGCAGCTTCCAGTTTGCAGATGCAATATACCTCTGCATCCCCTTGATAATGCAAACCCTAAAGGGAGGGCAGCTTCCAGTTTGGAGATGCATGAAACCCTGATTTGCAGCTCTTGCAGTAGCTGCCCTGTGGTGCTGAACAGGTCCTGTGGTCAATAGTGTAGATGCAGAACAATCCTCTAATCTTAATGTGCTCAGGGATGACATCAAACGTGAAGTTGTAATGTAGGTCTTTTAATACTCAACCACAGCTGTGTTTAAATAGACATTAACGAAAAGGATATTGTTGTAACATTCTCAATTTACAATTACTATAAAAAATGTATTTCGGTGATTTTTTCAGTGATTTTTTTTTTTTTTTACATCGGACAAAGAATACATTCTTGTTACGGTTGTTTTAAAAAAGTACTGTTAAAAAAAGTTAAATAAATGAACTAGATGTTTATTTAGCTCAAATATTTAAATATTGCAATATAGAACAGCCTTCTATTCCTCAATCCACACTTTTTTTTTAAAATAATTGCCTCTAAACGTACAGGAACTTTTTGAAATACTCTGCTTGGCCAAGTCCCAGGTAAAATCACACCACAAGCAGACTGGTCACATTTTATCACCTCATTCCCATTCTTTAGCCAACTCACAATCCTTTTTAAATGCAAAGCCCTCTGCAGGACGTGCGTCCGTTTGTGTTAAAGGTTACCTTGTGTTCCATTCTCGAAAATCCTCTGTGCAACATGGACTATTTTCATGAAAGAAAAAGAAAGATAGTCTGCCTAAGTAGTCTGTTTTCCCTTTTTTGTTTATTTCAGTATTTCTAAATGTATAGTTATTAGTGATGCAACAATTAATTGATCCATTGATTATTGATCACCTGGCCTTAAATTTCACGAGCTTCGATTAATCGATACATCAAATTAGAGCACAGTTTGAAGTCTCCTGTTGCCGGTTTGCATTAAAACCTTCAGTGTGTGAGAGTGCTCTTCTTTTAGTGCTAGTACGGTAGATAAACAATGTCAGCGCGTTCCTAGGATACACACATTTGGCCTCTACATTTTCTTGGGCCAAGCTAAATTAAAAGTAGGCCTATTGTATTCACGTTTTCTTGATTTAAAAATAATGGCAATACGTTGTTTTTTTTTTGTTTTTTTTGTTTTCCAAATGGAAGAAACTGACAAAGATTGGTCATTTTGGGGGCTTAGGGTTAGGGTTAGGGCAATATTATATAAAAAGAATCTGAATTTAGTACGGTAGTTAAATTAGTCAGGATTTGTGAGATTAATTCAAATGTTTTGCTTTGCTTAGACAGAAAATGTTACCAGCAATGAACAACCATAGTTCAGATAGAAATGACTTCTGTTAAAATATAGTATTTTTTATTATGATAACAATGTTAATAGGGACATCTGATATTCTTTTCAGCTGTTAAAAACTCAAGTCCTTTGTATTTCTTTTATTTTATAATAAGTGTTCTAATTTGAATGTAAGCTGTGTCTTTGTTTAACAACAGTGTTTTTAGTTATTGTATCTTCTGTTAAAACAAATGTTTGTTCATTATTTTGAAAAATAAAACATGCATTGATAATGCATTGATTATCGTTGATAAATGCCTATACGATAATCAAATAAGAAATGAGGTTGCCGATTGCACCACTAATAGTTATGGATGATAAAAATGTTGTAGAACGCATGTACAGAGTTTTCAAAGCAAGTCAGTTGCAGGAAACTAAAGCACTCGACAGTGAAAATGTATGTGACCCCTCTTCTGAAACAGGGGGAGAGTTAACCCGTGTCTTGTATATACAGTAGAACTCCAGACTGCTGTGCCACACTGTCATGAAGGACTAGGACGGGGATAGATCAAGTTAGCCATTCCAGCCATGTTCAATGATTTATTGAGCCTCCCTCCACCAAGGTCCAAAAGTACTTTATAAACTCCTTGTAGCAGAGGCACCTGGAGTAGAATGACCCTCCAGAACCAGAGGAATCCACCCTGATGCACAAAGCCAGTCAGCTGGAGAGGAGCTGCTAGGCAGAAGGACCATTTCCTCACTATAACTGTACAGTGTGAGAAATTCAGCTGCAAAGAAAATTGAACTAAAATCCACAAAAGCAAAAGCCCCATCTAAAACCACCCAAGAGAAATCTTTGCAGAGCAGTATATTGGGTGAAAGCACTGTAGCTGGTAGTCAGTTAAGTTGAATGGGAAAACACTCAAGTGGTTTGCTGTAAATAGATTTTATTTCAGTCAACCGACAGCCACTGTGTTACAGGTTTTCTACAATGGATATTATTAATGGAGTACAGTTTTATCCAGCAGTTACAGAGCAGAATACAGCCAGTCAAACAAGAACACTCTCCATAATGTTGGGTTCTTTGAACCTGTGGTGACAATACTTCTTTACACTTGTAAAAATATCTTTGATTCTAAATGGTACAATTCATCCATTTTCTTAATACACCCAACCCATGGCTTCCCTCTCCTCTCCCACCCACAAAAGCGCTTCTTTTTCACAGCTGATATTGACTTAAATAAAAATGCAGAGATCGTTCATGCATAGTTTTTATTTTTTTGTAAAAAGCATGTCTAAAGTACACACATTTATACGCAAGATTCATAACTGTAGAACGTACTACAGCCTCTACCTGGAATGAATAATTTTTTGGTAAACTGGTATATAAGTAACAAAAAAAATAAAAATAAAAAAGTAGTTTAAAAAAGCAAAGCAGTTTGTATCAGCCCTGTTGATACCCCTGTATCCCACTGAGATGTATGGTCTTCTGAAATGAATGATCAAAACCTTAAACCCAGATAAATGAACATGCACATCATAAAATAAAATCTACAAGTTTGCTTACATGGCTTCATGTGATAAATATGAGCACTTGCTGGTTCTTGCGTACTGTGATATGAATGCATTTCAATGTGTACCTTAGCCAATCAACCCATACTAACTTGGGGAAAGAGAATTTGCCTTTTTGTTTTTCAGATTTACACAACCCCCTTCCCCACCCCAAGCATCCCCTATTACACTTCTTGTCTTGCAAACTCAAAACTCTTTAGAAATGTCCTTTAATATTTAAATGACGGCTGTACTAATTCCTAAACCAAAAGCCTTTTAACCAGCAAATGGCTTATGGGCCAGTCGTTTGCTTGCGGTGAGAGAGGCAGTTTAGTTTAGTTTAGTTTGTGTTACACCTTCTTCAGGCCCCTTCCCATCAAACAAGCAAAGACGGTCATCACCATCTTGGGCTTCACCTCGACGAGGTCGTCCGGCAGGGCGTACACCCGGGCCCCGATCTTCCTGGCCATGGACACGGCATACCTGCAGGGGAGGAGAGGGCTTGCGTTAGTCCCTAAGGGAGTGAAGACCCACAGACAGGTAAATCACTGACACACCCCACCCCCAGCTATCACTATCCCTATGACCTGCAAACACTGCATGAATGTCGGCTCTGAAATACCGATGCCTCAATATAAACCCCAGGGTCTGAAATGCTCAATGACCCGTCCTGAAGAAGTACTAACAAGGTTTTACAGAATGAAGGTTTTGTCCACACTATCTGATGTTCAAGTATTTTCTTTGCAGTAAAAACCACTGAATAAATACACCAATACTATGTACACAAATACACCAATACTATGTACACAAATACACCAATACTATGCACACACTTACTTGGCGTTTTCTTGCTTGTCTTCATCAGAAAGCTTCCCTGTCTTCACCATATCATAGTCAATGCAGCCAGGCTGAATGGCATCAATCAAGTCAACAACAGCCAAACTTGTGCTAATTTCTTTGTCCTATTAAAAAAAAAACAAAAAAAAAACAAGACAACAAAATAAACATCTAGAGCATAGTACCACTAGTAACTAAAGAAAAAATATATATTGCATACACATTTTTTAATTAATATGTAATACAATAAACTTTATGCCAATAGGCAAACCTATGAAATTCACATTTGAGAGTAGATGGGAAGTACTGAATTGAAGCCCCAGTGCATTACAACTCTGGCATATCTCATACCGGCAAGGATTCCAAACAAGTTCTGCACCTTAAAGCTTTGGATCTTGGTTTTCTTGTCAGCCGCAGACAGAGTCGAGTTGACCCACTTTACAATGATATCATCGTTAACTTTGGCCCCATCTTCTCCGAGGTCCTCGAGCACATTGAGTGTGTATCTGCAGGGCAGGACGGGAGAGTTAGTACAGAGGAGCACCCCCCCCCCCCCCCCCAAGCTAACAGAGGAGCACACACACCCACAGCTAACAGAGAAGCACACACACCTAGCTAACACAGGAGCACACACAACAAACACTACCAGAGGAGTACACACACCCAACGCTAACAGAGGAGCACACACACCCAACGCTAACAGAAGAGGACACACACCCAGCTAACAGAGGAGCACACACACACCCAATGCTAACAGAGGAGCACACACACACCCAATGCTAACAGAGGAGCACACACACAGCTAGCAGAGGAGCACACACACCCACAGCTAGCAGAGGAGCACACATCCACAGCTAACAGAGGAGCACACCCACCCACAGCTAACAGAGGAGCACACACACACCCACAGCTAACAGAGGAGCACACACACCCAACGCTAACAGAGGAGCACACACATCCACAGCCAACTGGGTCATGTAAAAAACAGATGCCCTTATATTTCATGTATTAACAGTGATGGGCCAAATACTCAAAACACTGCTTGAAATGTACTCTATGGCAAAAATATTCTTATTTGTTTATATAACAGAATTACTGTAAAAAGATATCATGCAAAGGGAAACAATGAATGAATGAATGTCTGAAATGAATACAAGGCAATGTGAAGGGTTTGTTTTACTCCAGAGAGATTTGGTTTACTGCAATATGGTACGAATTATACTTTTGTTTTCCATCTAATTTAAAATGAATATTTGAATATTTGTTAATTTTAAAAGAATGTTTAAACATGAAAACCCATGTCTGTCTCAGCGCACTTTATTAAGTACAAACATGTTAAGTCCACAGCCACTGCTTAAATATCAAATCGTGATGTGCAACACATTAGGCACAGAACAGCAGGAGAAAAAAGTACTCTACCGTCTCATTAGCTGCCACACCAGCGCCAGGGTCAATGTTGCATTGCCATCATTCAGGTCCTGTCCACCAATACCCACCAGGGAAAACTTAGCAGGATGTTTACCCAATTCAACTGCATAGTTGCAGTTTTCCAGCTGCAAGAGGACGGATAACGTTA
Organism: Acipenser ruthenus; assembly: GCF_902713425.1. Taxonomy (NCBI): domain Eukaryota; kingdom Metazoa; phylum Chordata; class Actinopteri; order Acipenseriformes; family Acipenseridae; genus Acipenser; species Acipenser ruthenus. The sequence goes on from NC_081204.1 coordinate 19,787,772, forward strand.
GTCAGGAGTGAAATTGACTCCTGAATAACCAATTAATCATAAACAAGGAAGCTGAAAATACAGAAAGCGTTGTACCCTCATCTGCATGTATCACGAAGTCATGTACTATAATACAAGTTAAATCTTACAGGACAAGCATTATGAAATATTAGTCTATGCAGTAATTGCTGTAGAGAGGGGATTTTGTTTCAACATGTCCTAAAAAGAAAATTTAAAAAAAGAAAACTGTGCTATGAACACATTATAGAAAAAGAAAACTGTGCTATGAACACATTATAGAAAAAGGTCCAAGTTAACAATGCACACTAAGAGCTGACATACCTCTCTATTTTTTAATGTAACAGGCACTATTCTATTTATTTTTTTTTACTTGACTTTACTTTTACAATTGACAGCATGGATTAGATTATATGAATATATTGTACAATGTGTATGCACATGTTTTGAGTTGTGTTTGTGAAGTCTAGACACTTTTACTGCCTGTATCGGTTGCTGACTGCACCTCTCTGAATAAATGACAAATGTATCAGCTGTACATGGCAGCTACAAACCAATAACTCTCATTCACAACTCCACCATCTCAGCAGAAGAACCCAGCTCACCTTTTTCATATTGGCACCAAGTTTAGGGTATGGGGGTTTGTTAACTTTGTTCCAGTCAACTGGAACCTTGATCTTTTCATAGAGCTGAAGAATAACCAAGGCATCCTGCAGGTCACTGCAAAACAAACAGACAAAAACAAACTGTAAAAGAAAGACACCACCACACCATTCAAAGCATACCACACTGTAAAAGAAAGACACCACCACACCATTCAAAGCATACCACACTGTAAAAGAAAGACACCACCACACCATTCAAAGCATACCACACTGTAAAAGAAAGACACCACCACACCATTCAAAGCATACCACACTGTAAAAGAAAGACACCACCACACCATTCAAAGCATACCACACTGTAAAAGAAAGACACCACCACACCATTCAAAGCATACCACACTGTAAAAGAAAGACACCACCACACCATTCAAAGCATACCACACTGTAAAAGATACACCACACCATTCAAAACATACCACACTGTAAAAGATACACCACACCATTCAAAACATACCACATTGTAAAAGAAAATGCCCCCTGTATAGAGACAGATAAGAGACCCCCTGTATAGAGACGGGTAAGAGACCCCCCTGTATAGAGACGGGTAAGAGACCCCCTGTATAGAGACAGATAAGAGACCCCCCTGTACAGAGACAGATAAGAGACCCCCTGTATAGAGACAGATAAGAGACCCCCTGTATAGAGACAGATAAGAGACCCCTCTGTATAGAGACGGGTAAGAGACCCCCTGTATAGAGACGGGTAGGAGACCCCCTGTATAGAGACAGGTAGGAGACCCCCCTGTATAGAGACAGGTAGGAGACCCCTCTGTATAGAGACGGGTAAGAGACCCCCTGTATAGAGACGGGTAAGAAACCCCCTGTATAGAGACGGGTAAGAGACCCCCTGTACAGAGACGGGTAAGAGACCCCTCTGTACAGAGATGGGTAAGAGACCCCTCTGTATAGAGACGGGTAAGAGACCCCTCTGTATAGAGACGGGTAAGAGACCCCTCTGTATAGAGACGGGTAAGAGACCCCTCTGTATAGAGATGGGTAAGAGACCCCCTGTATAGAGATAGGTAAGAGACCCCCTGTATTAGAAACAGATAAGAGACCCCTCTGTATAGAGACGGGTAAGAGCCACACCTGTATAGAGACGGGTAAGATACCCCCTGTATAGAGACGGGTAAGAGACCCCCTGTATAGAGACGGGTAAGAGACCCCCTGTACAGAGACGGGTAAGAGACCCCTCTGTACAGAGATGGGTAAGAGACCCCCTGTATAGAGACAGGTAGGAGACCCCTCTGTATAGAGACAGGTAGGAGACCCCTCTGTATAGAGACGGGTAAGAGACCCCTCTGTACAGAGACGGGTAAGAGCCACACCTGTATAGAGACGGGTAAGAGACCCCCTGTACAGAGACGGGTAAGAGACCCCTCTGTACAGAGATGGGTAAGAGACCCCCTGTATAGAGATAGGTAGGAGACCCCTCTGTATAGAGACGGGTAAGAGACCCCTCTGTATAGAGACGGGTAAGAGCCACACCTGTATAGAGACGGGTAAGAGACCCTCTGTATAGAGACAGGTAAGAGACCCCTCTGTATAGAGATGGGTAAGAGACCCCCTGTATAGAGATGGGTAAGAGACCTCCTGTATAGAGACGGGTAAGAGACACACCTGTATAAGTGGTTGACGTGTGGATTCACACCAAGAGAATTCATCCAGTTGCGGAAGGTCCTCTCCTCTCGGGTCTCACCTGGGGAGCGAAACAAATTTAGGGTCAACTATTATGAAGTCGACGATGCGGTTTATTCAATTCATCAATCTGGTGTTGCATCTAAATACTGCTACTGTCTAAAAAATTGATGAAAGGTCCAAGGTTATTAAAAAACAAACTACTGCAGAAAAAAACACATATCCAACCATGCACGTTGATCTCTTCTGTTTGTTTCTGCCTGTATCAGGTTCAAATTTGAATAGTTTAAAGTAAAGCGGTATTTAGCCCCATCAAATGAAAAGAACCCACAGTGTTGAAACTGCCTTCTTGACCTCCTCTACTGGCCGACTGGTCATGCCTTCTCTTCACTCTCCATCCACCCATGCCCACTCCTCCTCCTTCCTAGCCCCTGTGGTGGAACCAGCTACTGGAGAATTTCAGGACTGCTCCGTCTCTCACTGCCTTCCGCCACCTCCTCAAGAACCACCTGTTTAGACTGCATACTACATCTCTTGATCTACCCCGCCTACTCTGCACTGGACTTTCACAACCTCAGCACCATGTTACTGGATCCTCAGCTGATGCACTATCCTGCACTATTGCACTACTATCTTGTCACTGTAGATACAAATACATTTGAATTAATTTTCACTTAAAAACACTGAGTTGTAATGATTTACAGAAATCTGAGCATCGACTTCCATCTCTCAAATAGGTTACACAGACACGCGGACCGGTGTCACACAGACACGCGGACCGGTGTCACACAGACACGCGGACCGGTGTCACACAGACACGCGGACCGGTGTCACACAGACACGCGGACCGGTGTCACACAGACACGCGGACCGGTGTCACACAGACACGCGGACCGGTGTCACACAGACACGCGGACCGGTGTCACACAGACACGCGGACCGGTGTCACACAGACACGCTGACCGGTGTCACACAGACACGCTGACCGGTGTCACACAGACACGCGGACCGGTGTCACACAGACACGCGGACCGGTGTCACACAGACACGCGGACCGGTGTCACACAGACACGCTGACCGGTGTTACACAGACACGCTGACCGGTGTTACACAGACACGCGGACCGGTGTTACACAGACACGCGGACCGGTGTTACACAGACACTAGTCTCTCGTTTTTTAGCTGACAGAATAAACTTGATAGTCCAAAACGAGGCATCTCCTGGATTCTGGGATTTCACATCATTTCCATCAACTTATAAGTTGTATTACTATCTGTATTCAGCACCTGCTCATCAATAAAGCTACATTGCTATGGGTTCCTCAGGGATTGCATAATAAACATGCTCATGTCCTCCATCAATCAGAAGGGATATCACTGAATCTCATTCCAGCCACTCAAGGACATTCATTCCCAGCAAAACGTCATGTGTTTTCTGCAACCTTTTCAAAATGATTTTCAATATTGCAAATTTACCACCTGGAACATACATCTCTAATACAAAAACTAAATGTGTTTTTTTTTCAGGTTTAATAAATGTTATTTTGTAGACAGAAAAAAAAAAAGTTTATCAGACATCAATTTTTAAATCTGCAGAGGCAAAAATTCTCATGTTTGAAAATGAACCTACGTACATGCAATATAACCTCTAGGTGGAGCCATAACATCAACTTCAGCTGTTAGGACATTTATTGTTATTTTTCTCTCTCAACAATTTGATTTAATAAGAAAACCAATAAATAAAAATAAAACACAGTCTGGGAGTTATTTTCACAGTTGTTGTATGATGCTACTGAATCACATAACTGCATTAGTGTAACAGGCTGTGTTGTGTGACACTCTGCCATTACAGACTGTGTGTCCTGTCAGTGAGAGGAGGTTAAAAGCTCTAAACCCATGAATGCAGATGATCTTGGCTCTCTTGCATTGTGGTTTAGAAGCTCGATTGCGGTGCGTGGGGTCGCCAATTCACGCCCAGCATCAGCCCCATTACATTCGCATACTGAATATTTCCGTAGAACACAGAATTAACGTGGGTGCAATTTTTTTCTGATTGAAGCTTCCCTAATATACGATACAAACAGACCCTAATAAGAAAGCAAGCTTGATTTATCATACAAGGTTAATGTGGATTCCAATTAATACAACTCAACATGCATACTGCTCTAATACAATATCCTCACTAGCCATGCTTACCAACAGTGTTTGAGCTGCAAAACAAAGAGGGTCCTAAAGCCCTTTAAGGACGTGATGGTGTAACACGATCATCCTGAAGTGTCATTCTGCAACCGTGATCGGGTAAACACATTTAATACACGCACTTCATTTCTTTGACTTACTGGTCATCATACTTTCTAACACAGCTTGTTAACGCTTATAAAATGGGTATTTTAAATGATTGGTCAAAACAGGTCACATGGCGGTGTTGATCTTACAGCTTATTACCAAGGGTCGGCACTTATTTTCAAACAGGGGCAAATCACTGGTAGATATCCATACGCCACTAGAATTTTGAAGAATACCAAAAACGGCAGACATATTGGAATTAAATAGCAATAAATATGACTGTCAAGATTCATGTAAACGTTGACCTTTTGGGAAATCGAAGTGTATGTGAGATCTTGAATGAGTCTGAAATCGGACACCAACAATTAAATTAAAAGTAGTGAAAAAAACAAAAGTAAATATAAAATCAATTTAAAGCTCGCCATTCTGATCACTCTCCGCTCCTTCTCCCTGAACTACAGCGTTTCCCTCTCTCATTCTGAAAATAAACAGTCTTTTAAATATCTTAAACGTTCAGCTTTTTACAAAGATTAGGGTCACTCTTAAGAGACTCTGGTGGTTAAATTGATGTTTTGTTGCCGTTGCTCCCGGTCTGTCTGTCTGTTGTTCTCCTCTGGTCGGTCTGCCTGCTGTTACCGGTCCCACCCCCTGCGCAGCTGTGTGATCTGATGCAGAATATTTAGAAATGCATCGAATTCCTGCCGTACCTTTCTCTGCACGTACATTCGTCCAGGGACGATGGTATCATCTCTTCTGCTGTGCCCTGTATTGTTTTAAATTGTTTAACACAGGCCTAGCAGTCCTCCACGTTGTCCAGCCATAAACTGCAAAGTCAGTTTGATAAGTAACCAGGTAATGCAAATAACGTCTCACCACTGTGAAGCGGTAGCACAAATCTGGTATGGATACCGCACTACCCCAGATAACAAAGAACGATTATATATCAATATATATATATATATATATATATATATATATATATATATATATATATATATATATATATATATATAACTTTTTTCTTAGCTCAGTTTTAGACGAAAGGCTATTTAATAAAAATGGCTTTTTGTCAATTAAAATGATTGACACTTGTTTTCAATTTAGTAGTTATCCCACTTTCTAAGCGCAATAAGGCACTTCAGGTTATGTGATATACTCTAATATCACCACCAGTGGTGGCTGGTGAGGTCTGTGGCAGGGGAGACGGGAGCGCGAGTGGAGAATTAGTGAGTTTGAGTTGTGGCTGAACCCAGCTGTACGGCACTCTTATGTGTGTTGGTGTGTGTCAGAGGTGCCTACCTATGTATATAAGGGTGTCACAGAGCAGCTCACAGGTTGATGGTGTTAGTGTGGAAAAAGCTCCCTAAGTGGGTGGTTAGCTGAATACGTATTATTCTCCCTCCCTTTCTCTGATCACAGGGCGTCACACAGCAGGGCAGACTGGGTGGATGGCTGTTTGAGGTCTACTCTGTCTTTATCAATCCCTCCTTTTCTCTCTCTCTCTCTCTCTGGTCTGTCTCCCTGTCTTTACTGTTTCACTGCTGGTAATCTACTGTAATAAACAAGATAATAATGTAATATAATCTACTGTATTAATAAAAAATGCATGTTTGCTTGTTTGTTTTAAATAGTTTTTTTGGAGAATTATAGTTAATTAAATATAATTAAATGATATATTAATATTACATTAGTTACACCATAGCTCGTGCTTCCTTGTTCTGCATTTAACCACCAATGTAATTTGAAGAAAAAAAAGAGAATCCCCCCAGCTATAAATGTATTTGAACTATAATGTAGATCACATACAAATGTCCAGAAATAAGCATACAGCTGTATAATTTATCACCTCAGTAGAATTGTAATAATTTCATAATAAATAATGTTGGCTTTATTAAGAATTTAATGGTAAAAATGGCAATTTTAAATTTATAATAGTTAAGTTGATGAAAAAAAAAAAGGAGCTCCTTTCCTACCTCCCTAATTACTAAGGCTTATTCCAAATATATTAATATTTCCTAATTGGTGTAACTGTGATAATTAAAATTGTCAAGTTCAAAATTCCAATTGCATCTAGCTCACTGTATCTCTCGCTCTCTCTCGCACTCTCACTGTTCCGCACTCTCGCACTCTCTCTCACTGTTATATATATATATTTTTATTATTACATTTCTGAGCAGACGCCCTTATCCAGGGCGACTTACAATTATTACAAGATATCACATTATTTTTACATACAATTACCCATTTATACAGTTGGGTTTTTACTGGAACAATCTAGGTAAAGTACCTTGCTCAAGGGTACAGCAGCAGTGTCCCCCCCCAGGATTGAACCCACGACCCTCCGGTCAGGAGTCCAGAGCCCTAACCACTACTCCACACTGTTCCGCGCTCTCACTGTTCTGCGCTCTCGCACTCTCACTGTTCCGCGCTCCCTCGCTCTCTCTCGCGCTCTCTCACTGTTCTCAATCCTCGCTCTCTCGCACATGTGCAATACAGGGTCGGTGGCGCTGTCTCCCTGTACTAAAAAGGTTACTGCGCTTAATCCAATAAGAGAACGCTTTCAAGCATCACGTGTCTTATGCAATTTCAATGGGAAGAAACTGAGATAGGCAAAGCCCATGGAGGAAGCACCACCATTGGAATTGCACCTGCAAAGGGCGATATATTGCTACCAGTCTCTATTTTTGTACTGTTAACACACGCACACACATTCACACAGAGACATATACTTATTATTAAATATTAATTGTACTATACTGCCTCCCTAGCCTCCCCTGAAACCTCCTCTGATCACCACGCCTCGGGCGCGTTGCAAGGCACAAGGTGAAGCCAGGTCACCCTGAAGTGCCTTATTGCTTACATATCATTGTATAGGGAAGGGACTGAATTCCACTGCCCGATTTTTTTTTTTTTTTTTCTTGTGACGTCACTGAGACGGACATTTAATTTTTAAAGGGCAGAGAAAGTTTACAGCAGCACGCAGAAAGAAAACAATCACAGGAACTTGTTTTAAAAAAAAAAATGGGAAAACACTGTAAATCCGATGCATTTGACTTATAATTATATTAGAACATGTGTTTTAATATATATATTTTTACAACATTTATAAATTTCAAAAAACAAAATAATGTTTCATGAACTTACTTTATAAGATACATTTTCAGGAACTATTTTATTTTGAGAAAGATTTTGCGAAAATTAAAAAAAAAAAAATCGAGAGTACTGTCCATTATTGCTTATAAAGACCCTGAGGGCTAAACATTTATTATATCATCACTCTGGTGATACAATGTCTTGTAATTTGCCCAAACATCAATATTTTTCAACAAAACTTTCAGGAAGTATTGTAAGGTCCCTTGGGTCATAGAATAACATGCCTGTAAACATGTAACTCTAAGCAGAATACAGGATAATAAAATGACGTTAAAAAATATATATGTGAGTGAAATTTCTTATGGTTTCTTAAGTACTTTATAATGTTCCCCAGACTAAAAGGACACCATTTAGTCTGTTTGCACGAAAGATAGGAATACAGCCAAAAAAAACTCACTGAAAAACATTTGGTCCTTAAAGGGTTAACAACATCTCGCCATTTCCTTTCAAGTCACAGACTTACCTTCCAGTAGTTTCCAGTCAATATCTTGGTTCTCTGGCTTGGTCAGTGCTGGGTACTTGTTAAACAGGTTAGCAACGAATGCCAGGTTCAGCTTCGGGTTCCCACTGACCACATCGGCTGGGGTGACGAACTGTCTGCAGCCCAGTCTGTCCGCCTGCTGCAGCAGGAACTCGGCCCTCTTCAGGTCATCCTTCTCCTGTTCATGTTAATAAGCAGAGACGTTGGAGGATAGCATATCTAAATACTGCTTAGTTTTGCAGATTATTGTAATGCACTTTTTTCTGGTGTCCCAAAAGGTGTGGTATCCCACTTGCAGCTTGTTCAAAATACAGACGCTAGAATTCTGACTAAAACCAGAAAACATGAACATATTACCCCAGTTTTGGCCTCTTTACACTGGCTCCCTGTGCAGTATAGAATTGATTTTGCTGTTAACTTACAAGGCCCTGAATGGATTAGCACCTAGTTATTTGCAGGAGTTACTGACCCCGTATCTTCCAAACCGCACTCTGAGATCACAGGATGCGGGGCTGCTGGTTATTCCTAGGGTCAACAAAAGCAACACAGGAGGTAGGGCTTTTTCTTGTAGAGCTCCTGAATTATGGAATGCTCTCCCTTCGCTTGTCATGGAAGCTGGGACTGTTGCTGTTTTCAAGTCAAGACTGAAAACGCACTTTTATAAAATGGCTTTCTTAGTGAGTTTTAATGTAAAATTGCTGCTTTTGTATTATGTGTATACTGTTATTTAAATGGTCTGACTGTGGCTGTTGTATGTGTGACATGCTATGCAAATGTATTGTGGTTTGTTTGTTTGTTCTGCTATGTACTGTACAGTGCTTTTGTTTTGTTTTTATTTGGTGAAAGTCCACATACATTGTTGATAAAAAGAAAGCAGAATATTGAATAAAATGTAAAAAGTTCAAACCTCAATAAAACAGATCAGCAGTGTACATAAAAATCACAAAAATAGATAGACAGCATCGTGACCTAATACCCAGGATGTCAACTTATTTCCACTGGGGTCCTGTTGATATGAAAAGGGCAGAAACTATATGCAAAAAGAAATGACATATTGAAATGAAAATGTTATAATATGACTCGCAAGGGCATTCAGGAAGACATGGTTTCTTCCATCTGAAGTCTCCTATTAGATAAAAATGTCTTTACCTCCTTCTTAAAAACATTCACGCTGTTCAAACTCTTAAAATGGTTTGGTAGTGAATTCCATATCTGTATGCCAGTGAAATAAAAAGTATCCACAGCTGAGCTATTTACCGTTGGCACAACACAGTTATAAATACTATTTCTAGTAGAACCATGCTGCTCTACTACTCTCTTGAAATGGTTATGTAAATAATTACTTGATACATTATTATGAATTTTGAAAACTTGATTTAGTTTTAAGTGATTGGCTCTGTCGTTGACATTGAGAAGTCCAATACTAATTCATTATTTCTGTCCAATATGTGACCCTGCCTTTTATAAAGAGAATTACTTTATGTTGTGCCAATTGTAACGTTGTTGGAAAACATGGAACAAGTATTGAATAGCAGTTTGCTACGCATGAGGAATGACGGCTGTATTCATGTTATTTTTCTGAAAAGTGATTTAACATTGGATAGAAAAAACTGTTAGTTCCAAAAATGCAAGCACTGCTGTGATAGATGAAAGCTGGCTATATACTCTGGGTATATAGATACTTGCACTGCATTGACTCAGAGCAAGCAAAAAATAGCAGCTTCATTGAGCAATGGATGGTAGCAGAGAGCTGAGAAAAACACCAAGTTAACGTATATTTAACTATACTTAAACAACTGCACATTGGAAGTAAATTGAAGGCAATATGGTAGAGAAGTTAAGATTCTTTTGTGTCAAAGCAAATGGCTGGCCAGCAGCACACGGCTGTACAAACAAGTCCTTTGACCTCCAGCCCTGACATGAAAGAAGCTTGCCCTTCGGGGAGTCCACTGGGGTATAAAACTAATTCTTAGAATATACAGCTGGTTTATGAGGGGGTCATAAAGCTAGTCTTCAAGGGGACCAGAAGAGACCAGGCTCTAAGACTTCAGAGAGATCCAAAGAGTTAATGCCACTGGGACCAATGGGTCTCAGGCAAAACGGAGAGATAGGAACAAGGAAGATGACAAAAACCAGATGTATGGACCTTTGTGGCACCAGGGGTCTGAAGAATGCACTGAGTTCAGAGGTCTTCACACTAGATCACACACACACACACACACACACACACACACACACACACACACACACACACACACTAAATGAAATATATGGTAACAGGATAATGAGTTGTACCTTTTCTATTGGTTAAGTGTCAGAGAAAGAGGAGGAGAGAGACACCTATGCAGAAGGGTATTTAATGTCATGCAACAATTGTAAGAACGAGTATTCTGTTTGTCCTGTACCTGGGACCAGACTCCCTGCATATTTCAATAAACCTAACAACTGAGTGAAGAAAAGGACTCTGTGCATTTTCTTGAATCTACTTACTCACCATCCTTTTTTTTAAGTTACTTCAAACGTATTCTTCACTTTTTGGGTAAGGTCTGAATACCAACATGAACAAGAGTAGCCAAAATGGCATTGAATTAAAGCTTGACAGACCATTTTTAATTTTTCCATAAAAAAAACACATTTTAGACGAGTTAATTTTCTTTATAATTTCATGTGCCACAGAATCGCCTGACATTATTTCATCCAGGATAATGCCAAGATGTTTAACAGAGCTTTTTCTTTCAATGACATGACAAAGCTCACAGTGTGTTTTCTTTTCCTCATAGAGCTAAAATGGATAGCTTCAGTCTTTCCCAAATGCGATGACAGTTTACTGTCTATAAGCCATTGACTACATGATTCTAATTCAGAGCTTAATATTTGCCAATTTCTTGTGGATCTTTACCTGATACTAATATAGCACTATCATCAGCATAAAGCAGAAGCTTGCATTTAACACTTATTGGCATGTCATTAATGTAACATAACAACAAAGGGCCTAAAATACTTCCCTGTGGTACTCCACAATAAATACTCAAACTTTGATTCAACACCATTGACATTGACTAACTGTTTCCTGTTGCTAAGATATGATTTGAACCATAAATCGACCCTGCACCCATTGCTTCTAGTTTCTCACAAAGAAATGTTCTGATCAGTAGTGTCAAAAGCCTTTAGTAGGTTAAGTGCCATGCCAGTATAGTTACCTTTGTCAATTTCAGATCTAATATAATCTGTAAGATGAGTAAGACATGTATCTGTAGAAAATCCACCTTTGAATCCTGACTGAAACTTACAAAATGTTTTGTTAACTATGAAATAACTTTCTAATCGAGTATACACTGATCTTTCTAATATATTGGATACTAATGAGAGAATACGAACAGGTTTGCGATACTTTTGTATAAAAAGGCGCTATATAAATGCAATAAATCTATCTATCTAAGTAGTCATATCCAGTCAGTCCCCCTAGCCTTCCTCAGCATGCATTTCACATTAGAGCTCAGCTCATTGTTTTTAAGGAAATGACTGCATGCATTACAATAGTTTAGAATAGCTTAGTGTGGGGGGGGCGGGGAGCATGGGGCCAGCAATAGAGTACAATAGGCAACTGTTTTAGTTAAAGCCAGCATTGAAATGACATGCAGTCTAGTGGATTAAACAAGAAGCACAGAAGTGAGTGAACCTGTTAACTCACTGCAATACATTCCTGCCCTCCGAACTCCAAGATGGCTATCTGTGTTTCAGAACGGTGCGTCTAAAGCACTGGCACGCGAGGCTTCACAAAGTGGGGTGTGTCAGTTTGTATGTTGAACACCCCCAGGGCTCATTCTCAACATTGAAACACAGTGTAGCACATTTAAACCATTGAAATAAACTACAAGAAAACTCAGAAGGGATACAGTGTAGCACATTTAAACCATTGAAATAAACTACAAGAAAACTCAGAAGGGATACAGTGTAGCACATTTAAACCATTGAAGAAATAAACTACAACAAAACTCAGAAGGGATACAGTGTAGCACATTTAAACCATTGAAATAAACTACAACAAAACCCAGAAGGGATACAGTGTAGCAGTTCTGTGCAGATGCATGCTTTACAGAAACTCAGCCAGCTCAGAACAGCATTTGGGCTTGCAGTTCTCTCAATTATTCTCATTCAGGTTGGATTACATAAAAAATATCCAAAGTATATTTTCTCCATCAGAAACAGGCTGAATAATTCCCATTATAAAATGGGTTGGGAGATATCTGCATCCTGATTGGCTGACAGGCATTCCAAGCCATTGAATTATTACAGTACAACCAACGGCTAAAAACAAGTCCCAGCAACTAAGACTTTTTACAAACGGATAGGATTATGCAGATTTAGACCGCAACAGTTCGGTAATGAACTGTGCTGTGTCGGTTTTTAATGATTGTTCAGCACAAACAAAAAATAATATGGACTGGAAAGCTGCACCTAAGACTGAAATAAACACAGTTTTAAAAACTTTCTTTGTTGAAGTGATAACATCACATAGCACACAATATTCAGTTAGCAGCTACACAAGCTTGCGTGCTGGCCTGAATCGTTTTTTTTTAAATTCTCCCACAGTGGTATGATCTATAAACCTAATTTTAGATACCCACTTTAAAAAAAACAAAAAGAGTCTTCATTTGTCCTGAAAACTTACACGCGACAACAAAAAGACAAGTCACAACATCACCCTGCTGTATCCCAAACAGGCTTAAACAAACTGAAGTCATCGGTACTCAGGACACATATCTCCCAACCCATTTTATAATGGAGTTTAAGAAGCTATTGGGCACCAGCTGAGATAGACAGGAAGTCCCAGAGTTACATCCTCTCTAAAAGTACTGTCATCAACTCATAAACAAAAGGCAGAAACAAACTCCCCTCCTCACCAAACAGTGCCACCTACTGCACAATCTGTCCAACTGTGTAACCAGCCATTTAATTTAGAAAACTACATTCCCTGGTACAGTCAACTTCACGAGACAAATACTGAAAATATTCAGATCATTTATTTAATTTATTATTTAAAAAAATGTGTTTATCTCTTACATAATATTGACTTACATTAAAGCCGGACATGTTGATGTCAATGCGAGCCTCATCCTCTTTAGTTCCTTTAGGTGCAATCTGATTCAGGAGGTGGAAATAGGCCTTTGAATCCTACAAGAATGGAAAAAAATTACTGACACAATGGCTTAGTCACAATACTCTGAATAGGAAACAAACACATGCAATTTGGGGTTTTGCCAACACAAATACAGACTTTCATGCAGGGAAACCTGAGGTTTTGTGAAATGGTTCTATTCCACTGCTGCAAGAAATGCATTGAACAAGCTTATTAAATCCTGTGAACTGAACTGGAATGCAAGACAATGCAAACACATTTAACTCCTTTGAGAGCGAGGCAATGCAAACAGACTAAACTATTAAGTTTCAACATGACAGGCTTAGCTTTCCGTTGTTAATGTGACAAGCGTCTTATTTTAAATACTCCTGGTTTGCAGTAGGTTTACTGTACAGTATTTGAACTAACATTCACATTACCTTATCTTTTTACCTTACACAAATTGATTATATGGAGTTGAAAATGTAAAGAAACAATGACAACAGCACGTATACAAGTATATAAATCAGTGTACCTTCACAGAGTTACTGAAGTCTGTCAGCTGGTGTACAATACAAGGTTAGATCCCAATCAGAAATAACAGTATGGATCCAAAGCAAGTGTTTTAAAAGAGCAGAAGAAAGCACAGAGAAGGAGGAATGTAGTGTGAAACATTTTATACAGTATGGTGATCAGCACAGAATAACATGGGGGGAAATGACCTTGCATAAAAGGCACATGGATAATACAGGTGAAGAGCTTTGAGGACAGCCAGTAAAATTATTTCACAAAGACTGCGACTGTCATAATGCGGTATGAAGCAAAAACAAAGTGTATATTTACAACTTCAGTAATTAGAAGCTAGGGCATTAGTAGAAAACATTCACATGCCTCACTTACTGCTTTATCAACAGCAAGCGTTTCTAAATCGAAATAATGACCTCATGTTCATGGGATGTGATGAGAGGCAGTGATCGCACAAAGAGTGCACTTGTACTTTTAGCACTGAAAGAGATAGCACTCAATGAGTACCCTGGTCAACAAGGTGACCCCTCGTAACTAGAGCCATTTCTGTTCACTTCAGAATTACAGCAATAGAATTATGAAAAAAGGAGAGAAAAAAAAATCTAAAATACCAGAAGGCAAAAATCCAGGTCACTATGAATAAAAACACCCCATAGCATGTGAAATATATTACAGCATGCTCACTCTGGATACTGATCCAAACATTCAAATCAATCCCCAGTGTGTGAAGACAGGGTACCAGACACAGCACACTCGTTTTCTGGGTTAGAAGCAAGTGCTCCCTTGCAGGAGTCGATCATGGCGGTTGCTCTGCCTGTCCCTCAGTGCTCCTGTTTATTTAGCATAAATGTTCAAAACAATCATACTAATGGTATTTATAAATTACACATCTGCAGCCGCAGGGCATTATCAAATTAAAATGCGGCGCTGTGTGGAACAGGTCTGCTGTGAATAGACCCTGCGCAAGAACACCGGCAGCAGGAAAGCAGCCGTGCAGCCTTGAAGGACTGTGCATTAAAACAAATCAGAGATGCTATGGACCCACACAGTGCTTAGAACGTCAGCTGACCACTTTGCATTTAAAAAAAAAACACACACACAGCAGAGCAATGAAACTGGGCAAGTGCAGGTGCGACATGGTGGAGGCTGGGAGCCACCTGGCAACATTGAAACAGGAGCATCTTAACAACTGCGCAAGGGAGCCAGGCCCAACTGCACAAGCAGTTCTACAGCTTTTAACATCATCACACCGGCAAGGTCCTAATCCCAAACGGCACTGCTTCGCGCAACACTGCCTGTTACAAAGCACCCCGTCAGACTCGTTGCACCTGGTGATTACCTGGGTATACAGAGGCACCATTGATGACCAGGGCAGTTTCATTGTACTAATGCTGTAGCAGCTGGCTAGACTATGGCCATCCTTCACTCATTGATAGAGTGTAATGCTCTTAACATCTGAACCTGGGGCTATCTACTGATGTTTTGAAATGTATTAATGCATTCCAGGCTTACCACTTTCTAGGCTAATCTGTTAGACAGCTTACTTTACAATTCTTTAGGCATAAATCAGACTTTATAGGAGCTTATCCCTCGGTTAGACACACAAATTC
Organism: Acipenser ruthenus; assembly: GCF_902713425.1. Lineage (NCBI taxonomy): Eukaryota > Metazoa > Chordata > Actinopteri > Acipenseriformes > Acipenseridae > Acipenser > Acipenser ruthenus. The sequence continues at coordinate 19,803,245 of NC_081204.1, forward strand.
TCTGGCACAAGGTATTATTGTTTTTTTTTTTATTGTGACGCTGCACTGCGAGTCCTTGGTAGGCTCCTGGCTCCTGGGGGTATGCATGCTTACCTTGATGTCTGAGCTGAGGTTGTTAATCTTGTGCCAGCCTGCACTCTCCAGGTGGTAGTTGGCCCATCTCAGGAGCAGCTCTTCAGGGGACAGCTTGAGCAGATCCTCCAGACTCTCCCCATCTCGGAGCAGGGCCACCAGAGCTGAGGACACACACACCATCACTACACAGGACTGGACAGGGGTTTGAGAACACACACACACACCATCACTGCACAGGACTGGCCAGAGGCTTGACAACACACACACCATCACTACACAGAGCTGAGGACACACACACCATCACTACACAGGACTGGACAGGGGTTTGAGAACACACACACACACACACACACACCATCACAGCACAGGACTGGCCAGGGGCTTGGGAACACACACACCCACCATCACTACACAGGACTGGCCTGGGGCTTGCTTTCCCTTCTAATCAGTGGTTTGACGTATGCTCGTTTGGGATGGTTCGCATTAGCACAACAAAGACTTGTTCACTGGTACGGCCTTGTGTTCAAAATTGAGAATGGTTCAGCTCCATCATACTTGAGCTCAGTTTTAGTAAAATCTAATATCAGTTAGTGTTCCTAATTTAGCCATATCCTTTGATACCTCTGATAGATTAAGCACTGGCGATGCTGTTCTGAATGTTCATTTGATATCTGATAGATTAAGCACCGGCGATGCTAGTCTGAATGTTAATTTGATATATCTGATAGATTAAGCACTGGTGATGCTGTTCTGAATGTTCATTTGATATATCTGATAGATTAAGCACCGGCAATGCTGGTCTGAAAGTTCATTTGATATCTCTGATAGTTTAAGCACTGGTGATGCTGTTCTGAATGTTCCTTTATATCTGATAGATTAAGCACCGGCGATGCTGGTCTGAATGTTCATTTGATACCTCTGATAGATTAAGCACTGGTGATGCTGTTCTGAATGTTCATTTGATATCTCTGATAGATTAAGCACTGGTGATGCTGTTCTGAATGTTCATTTGATATCTCTGATAGATTAAGCACTAGTGATGCTGTTCTGAATGTTCCTTTATATCTGATAGATTAAGCACTGGTGATGCTGTTCTGAATGTTCATTTGATATCTCTGATAGATTAAGCACTGGTGATGCTGTTCTGAATGTTCCTTTATATCTGATAGATTAAGCACTGGCGATGCTGGTCTGAATGTTCATTTGATATCTCTGATAGATTAAGCACTGGTGATGCTGTTCTGAATGTTCATTTGATATCTCTGATAGATTAAGCACTGGTGATGCTGTTCTGAATGTTCATTTGATATCTCTGATAGATTAAGCACTAGTGATGCTGTTCTGAATGTTCCTTTATATCTGATAGATTAAGCACTGGTGATGCTGTTCTGAATGTTCATTTGATATCTCTGATAGATTAAGCACTGGTGATGCTGTTCTGAATGTTCATTTGATATCTCTGATAGATTAAGCACTGGTGATGCTGTTCTGAATGTTCATTTGATATCTCTGATAGATTAAGCACTGGTGATGCTGTTCTGAATGTTCCTTTATATCTGATAGATTAAGCACTGGTGATGCTGTTCTGAATGTTCATTTGATATCTCTGATAGATTAAGCACTGGTGATGCTGTTCTGAATGTTCATTTGATATATCTGATAGATTAAGCACTGGTGATGCTGTTCTGAATGTTCCTTTATATCTGATAGATTAAGCACTGGCGATGCTGGTCTGAATGTTCATTTGATATCTCTGATAGATTAAGCACTGGTGATGCTGTTCTGAATGTTCATTTGATATCTCTGATAGATTAAGCACTGGTGATGCTGTTCTGAATGTTCATTTGATATCTCTGATAGATTAAGCACTAGTGATGCTGTTCTGAATGTTCCTTTATATCTGATAGATTAAGCACTGGTGATGCTGTTCTGAATGTTCATTTGATATCTCTGATAGATTAAGCACTGGTGATGCTGTTCTGAATGTTCCTTTATATCTGATAGATTAAGCACTGGCAATGCTGGTCTGAATGTTCATTTGATATCTCTGATAGATTAAGCACTGGTGATGCTGTTCTGAATGTTCATTTGATATCTCTGATAGATTAAGCACTAGTGATGCTGTTCTGAATGTTCCTTTATATCTGATAGATTAAGCACTGGTGATGCTGTTCTGAATGTTCATTTGATATCTCTGATAGATTAAGCACTGGTGATGCTGTTCTGAATGTTCCTTTATATCTGATAGATTAAGCACTGGCAATGCTGGTCTGAATGTTCATTTGATATCTCTGATAGATTAAGCACTGGTGATGCTGTTCTGAATGTTCCTTTATATCTGATAGATTAAGCACTGGCAATGCTGGTCTGAATGTTCATTTGATACCTCTGATAGATTAAGCACTGGTGATGCTGTTCTGAATGTTCATTTGATATCTCTGATAGATTAAGCACCGGCGATGCTGGTCTGAATGTTCGTTTGATATCTCTGATATATTAAGCACTGGTGATGCTGTTCTGAATGTTCATTTGATATCTCTGATAGATTAAGCACTGGTGATGCTGTTCTGAAAGTTAATTTGATATCTCTGATAGATTAAGCACTGGTGATGCTGTTCTGAATGTTCATTTGATATATCTGATAGATTAAGCACTGGTGATGCTGTTCTGAATGTTCCTTTATATCTGATAGATTAAGCACTGGTGATGCTGTTCTGAATGTTCATTTGATATCTCTGATAGATTAAGCACTGGTGATGCTGTTCTGAATGTTCATTTGATATCTCTGATAGATTAAGCACCGGCGATGCTGGTCTGAATGTTCGTTTGATATCTCTGATAGATTAAGCACTGGTGATGCTGTTCTGAATGTTCATTTGATATCTCTGATAGATTAAGCACTGGTGATGCTGTTCTGAATGTTCGTTTGATATCTCTGATATATTAAGCACTGGTGATGCTGTTCTGAATGTTCATTTGATATATCTGATAGATTAAGCACTGGTGATGCTGTTCTGAATGTTCCTTTATATCTGATAGATTAAGCACTGGTGATGCTGTTCTGAATGTTCATTTGATATCTCTGATAGATTAAGCACCGGCGATGCTGTTCTGAATGTTCATTTGATATCTCTGATAGATTAAGCACTGGTGATGCTGTTCTGAATGTTCGTTTGATATCTCTGATAGATTAAGCACTGGTGATGCTGTTCTGAATGTTCATTTGATATCTCTGATAGATTAAGCACTGGTGATGCTGTTCTGAATGTTCATTTGATATCTCTGATAGATTAAGCACCGGCGATGCTGGACTGAATGTTCGTTTGATATCTCTGATAGATTAAGCACTGGTAATGCTGTTCTGAATGTTCATTTGATATCTCTGATAGATTAAGCACTGGTGATGCTGTTCTGAATGTTCATTTGATATCTCTGATAGATTAAGCACTGGTGATGCTGTTCTGAATGTTCATTTGATATCTCTGATAGATTAAGCACTGGTGATGCTGTTCTGAATGTTCCTTTATATCTGATAGATTAAGCACTGGCGATGCTGGTCTGAATGTTCCTTTATATCTGATAGATTAAGCACTGGCGATGCTGGTCTGAATGTTCATTTGATATATCTGATAGATTAAGCACTGGTGATGCTGTTCTGAATGTTCCTTTATATCTGATAGATTAAGCACTGGTGATGCTGTTCTGAAAGTTAATTTGATATCTCTGATAGATTAAGCACTGGTGATGCTGTTCTGAATGTTCATTTGATATCTCTGATAGATTAAGCACTGGTGATGCTGTTCTGAATGTTCCTTTATATCTGATAGATTAAGCACTGGTGATGCTGTTCTGAATGTTCGTTTGATATCTCTGATAGATTAAGCACTGGTGATGCTGTTCTGAATGTTCATTTGATATCTCTGATAGATTAAGCACCGGCGATGCTGTTCTGAATGTTCGTTTGATATCTCTGATAGATTAAGCACTGGTGATGCTGTTCTGAATGTTCCTTTATATCTGATAGATTAAGCACCGGCGATGCTGGTCTGAATGTTCGTTTGATATCTCAGATAGATTAAGCACTGGTGATGCTGGTCTGAATGTTCATTTGATATCTCTGATAGATTAAGCACTGGTGATGCTGTTCTGAATGTTCATTTGATATCTCTGATAGATTAAGCACTGGTGATGCTGTTCTGAATGTTCCTTTATATTTGATAGATTAAGCACTGGTGATGCTGTTCTGAATGTTCCTTTATATTTGATAGATTAAGCACCGGCGATGCTGGTCTGAATGTTCATTTGATATATCTGATAGATTAAGCACTGGTGATGCTGGTCTGAATGTTCATTTGATATCTCTGATAGATTAAGCACTGGTGATGCTGTTCTGAATGTTCCTTTATATCTGATAGATTAAGCACCGGCGATGCTGGTCTGAATGTTCGTTTGATATCTCAGATAGATTAAGCACTGGTGATGCTGGTCTGAATGTTCATTTGATATCTCTGATAGATTAAGCACTGGTGATGCTGTTCTGAATGTTCATTTGATATCTCTGATAGATTAAGCACTGGTGATGCTGTTCTGAATGTTCCTTTATATTTGATAGATTAAGCACTGGTGATGCTGTTCTGAATGTTCCTTTATATTTGATAGATTAAGCACCGGCGATGCTGGTCTGAATGTTCATTTGATATATCTGATAGATTAAGCACCGGCGATGCTGGTCTGAATGTTCGTTTGATATCTCAGATAGATTAAGCACCGGCGATGCTGGTCTGAATGTTCGTTTGATATCTCAGATAGATTAAGCACTGGTGATGCTGGTCTGAATGTTCATTTGATATCTCTGATAGATTAAGCACTGGTGATGCTGTTCTGAATGTTCCTTTATATCTGATAGATTAAGCACTGGTGATGCTGTTCTGAATGTTCCTTTATATCTGATAGATTAAGCACTGGTGATGCTGTTCTGAATGTTCCTTTATATCTGATAGATTAAGCACTGGTGATGCTGGTCTGAATGTTCGTTTGATATCTCTGATAGATTAAGCACCGGCGATGCTGTTCTGAATGTTCATTTGATATATCTGATAGATTAAGCACTGGCGATGCTGTTCTCGTACTCTTGTGCACTCCGCAGTTGTGTTTTTCGTAATGTTTTTAGATTCGGTGTTCTGCTGCTGAGCTGCTGATTGACTGACTTGTTTGTGCTCTTATGTCTGGACACCCTTGTAAACGACGCTTTGGTCTTAATGAGTACTATCCTGGTTAAATAAATAATAATGAATATGTATCAAAAGATCAAATTGCATTGAACCGTATTATTTTCAGAAAAAACAAACATAGTAAATAATGGTTTAGAGAAGACATTGGGGATATGTAAAATAACTAAGTTCTGACTCCTCTGCAGAAAAGGGTTTAAACTGGAACAAGAGAGAGCGATAGAGCACAGAAAAGGGTTTAAACTGGTAGAAGAGAGAGCAATGGAGCACAGAAAAGGGATTAACTGGTAGAAAAATAGATACCAAGAACAAGTAGATGGTAAGAAGTATCCTTTTAGCATACAGGGGCTAAACATGAACTGGCCCAGGGACTATATACAGTGCATTGGAAAAGCAGAAACAGTGGAGAAACGGGAATCTGAAAGCAATACATGTTTGATTCTCACTTCAAAAGAGGTTAGCTTTAATGCATTGTTATTGTGATCTAGAACATTACTAATATAGATGTATATATCATTTGTATATATTTGTTAACAGCTTGATATCGCAGTTCAGCTCTCTATTTCTCCTGGGTGGAGCTGATCACTCTGATTTCAGACAGACCTTGCAGCTTGACCTTCCTTCCTAAATCTCTAGTGTTCACAATGCACTTACCACAGTGCCAAGTTAGTGCCAAATTATTTTGAAAAACTAAACAGACTGATACTGTTACTTGTAGGAGCTCTCCCCTGTGAGTTTTCAAACATTTGGCTTTATTTAAAAAGTTTCTATTTGAATTTGTGCGTGTATCGAGGTAGACAGCTCCCTGAGCACTCCAGTTAACACACCTTCGTTCTTGCTGAGCTCAATGTCTGCAAACAGGCCAATCTTGATGATCTGCCACAGCAAGCCCAGCACTAGGTGAGGCTTCCCTTCACGCAGGTCCAGGGCTCCGATATTCACCACATGGCAGCCAATCGCAGAGGCGGAGTTCAGGGCCAGGTTCAGATTCTCCTACGGGAGAAAGAGGAGCACATTGCTGCTATGAGACTGCTTAGCTCCAGCATGTTTCAATTGTTTTCTTACACTGGGACCAAATGGAAACACAAACTTCATCTTTGATTTGTAGAACAAGTAAAACATTCAAACATCTGGATCTGAAACGCTTAATAACAGCAACAGAGTTAATGACACCAGCATTAGCATAAACTAAAGATATCCACCTATTGTACAGCCATTACCCCAACCTCCCTTCCAAACTGTGTTTCACCTGAATTGTGAACGGTGTCAGCTTCTTCTTGTTGATTGCTCTTTCATCAATCGTGTCGGCCACAGAGAGATTGATCATTTTACTGGAGCACAACGAAGGACAGCGTTAATGCACATAATACAAGATGCATATAACAAGACAGATTACAAATGTACAAATAACAAGGGGGTTCGTAATAATGGGAATAGAGCGAATGAGACCAAAGAAAATGCATTTTAGATAACCTTTAACCATTT